>NC_057798.1:294560807-294716107 GCF_018294505.1 Triticum aestivum | reverse complement strand
TAAAAGCCTCAAGATAAGTGTGAGTGCCGAGGATGGCTCTTCCGTAGGAAGACGGAGGTGGATCCTCGGTAGTGTATTGAAGTGGTGAGTAGTGGACTCGTGTGCGCAAAACTATTTCAAGTTGGAGTATCGTAGGATAGTCTAGCCAAGAGTCAAAGCTGGCTTGCTGCAATAACTCCACCAACCCTTCTTGATACTATGCATGTATGTAGGATCTGATGTAAGTCTTGCTGAGTACCTTTGTACTCATGTTGCTATAATCTACATTTTTTACAGAAGACGCTGCAACCCCTTCTGATGGGTTCTATGTAGACGTTGACATCAACGAGTAGGCTAAAGACCCAGGTGGTGACCCTGAGCTTGTGAAGGACCACGTAGTATAGCCAGGCTTTCCAAGCCTCTTTTATTTCACTAGTTGTCTGTACTCAGACAAGTTACTTCCGCTGCTGGCTTGTATGATTGCATGACTTGTATGTTGGGTCGTGAGACCCGTACCTTTGTGTATGATATGTATGGCTCACTGAGCCTTAAATAAAGTACTCGTGTCATAGAGTCATGTTGTGATGCTTCGTTGTATTTGCACATATCGAGCATATTGTGTGTATGATTGAAATGCTTGGTATGTGTGGGATCTGACTATCTAGTTGTTTATCTTTAGTAGCCTCTCTTACCGGGAAATGTCTCCTAGTGTTACCGCTGAGCCATGGTAGCTTGCTACTGCTCTGGAACACTTAGGCTGGCCGGCATGTGTCCTTATTCGTTCCTGTGTCTGTCCCTTCGGGGAAATGTCACGCTTTGAGTACCGGAGTCCTGTTAGCCCGCTACAGCCCGGTTTACCGGAGTCCTGCTAGCCCAGTGCTACAGCCCGGGCCCACTTGCTGATGACCGACACGTTCGAAGCTGGGTCATGGATGCCTGTCCCTGTAAGTCTGTGCCACTTTGGGTTTACGACTAGTCATGTCAGCCCGGGCTCTTTATCATATGGATGCTAGCGACACCATCATATACGTGAGCCAAAAGGCGCAAACGGTCCCGGGAAAAGGTAAGAAGACACCCGTGGGGATACCGTGCGTGAGGCCGCAAAGTGATATGAGGTGTTACCAGCTAGATCGATGTGACATCGAGTCGGGGTCCTGACAGCGTTGGCATCAGAGCCGGACTGCCTGTAGGTTCTCCAGGCCAAACTGGTCGATGTTGAGTCTAGAAATTCTTTAGTTATATGTAGGGGAATTGTTTGTGGGTTGGAACGTAAGGCTCTTTTTACTCCTTATACCTTATGACTTTCTGATCTGAGTCAGTCCATTCTTCCACCGGGGGTTAAGGAATTAGGTTCTGTTCTCTCTATCAGGATCACGAGTTACTAATCAGTAGTACCTTATAAGTTTGATGGTTACCAGCCTAGTTCAGTTCTACTACCACATTGTGTTGTTAGAATGGTTTCGGAACTTTGATATGATGATGTTGAGTATGCACGAAATCCTTTGTCAAATGTCTCAATATCCTTTTTGAGCATTTACAGCAGTTATGTTGCCAAAATTTTGCTAGAAATTCTAATGCCTTTGCATTATGATTGTGCTTTCAGATGGCCACTCGTGACCTCAATCAAGTGGTTCGCCTGACTCGATGCCTAGATGTACCCGGCCATACCGCTAAGTTGGTCAGGGTAATGACTGAGGCTGGATACCGCTGGTATCCTGAGTACACGGTCGAAGAGCAATTCCGAGATTTTAATCAAAGCCAGTATCTCTGCACTGTCAGGATATTTCCATCTTATCCTGGATCCACCGAGCCTCTTCACTGCTCCTATGGACTCGGGGTTACTATCGAGATGGATGTGCAGGATGCCGCCTACTCTATGATGACCATTATGCGAGTCAGATCTGGTTTGTTTCGGGACTCTGATTTCCGGTATATGCCAGGATCACTTCCGGGAGCACAAGGGTATCTCCAGGCTATCTATGTTGATTCCACTCAGGAGGATTCACGGACTCGCACCACTGCTGAGATGCTCGAGGATAAGGACCGTGAAAATCGGGCCTTAAGGTTAGAGCTCTTCAATACCCGTGCTGACCACTGGGCCACTTTGACTCGGTTCGCACCGGCGGTGCAAGCTGGATATTCAGATATGCGCGATCTCTATCCTGTGAGATCTGCTCTGCCAGACGTGATGGTTTGGCGTGATGTAGGAGGCATCACCCCACCTCGCGGTCCCCGCAGGCCACCGTTTGTTGGTCCAAGACCTCATCCTAGCCCCTATGGTCCACAAGCTCCGCGAGATCGTCTATTTCCGGATGAACATGTTGAGCTTCCAGGCTATGGAGGTGACTTCTACGAGGACTACTACGGATCGGTCTGAGTTAGTGGTAGTATCACTAGTTCGCACTAGTTGTGTCGTCTATCGTCCTGCGTGACTCGTGGGATATGACCTAGTTTGTACTCCTTCCGGAGGTGTAGAAAAATAATGTATAGGAGCTTGGAATGCCTCCGATGAGATGTAATCCTCTTTTCACCGTGATAGTACTTGTTTGGTCTTGTACTAAACCCTGTATGGTGTGTATGACGATGGAATAAAAGAAGCAGTTTCTGTATCTACCATGTCATACGGATGATCATCTTGCATTCCGAGTTATTCCTTACGTCATGTATCCTATGTCGGAATTTTACCATCCTGACTAAATCTTGTCTTGTCTATCTAGGATGGTCAACACGCGCGCTAACCCTGCTTCCCAAGAGCAGGCCGAAGGCAGTGAAGCCAGGAATGAAAATCTGCCTCATCCTCCTTCACTAGCCGAGGTGATGATGGAAGCCGAGAGAAACAAGCGGGAGACAAACCGTTTGTTGGAGCGTATTGAACAGAATACAGCACACCATCAGAGGGCTAACGTGGTGTCACTCAGTGATTTTATCAAATTGCATCCACCCACGTTCCACCACTCCGTCGAGCCTCTCGACGCTGATGACTGGCTTCGCAGTATCTCTCACAAACTGCGATCCGCGTTGGTAGCGGAGGCTGACAAGGTCACCTTTGCTGCATATCATCTTGAAGGCCCCGCCAGTCTATGGTGGGAGAATTATGGAGCTATGCGCCCAGCGGGCCATGTCACAACTTGGGCTGAATTCAGCGAGGCTTTCCGTGAACATCACATTCCGGAGGGTCTCATGGACCGTAAACGTGAAGAATTTTGCAGTTTCACCCAAGGCCGACTTTCTGTGGATGCCTATAGCAGGGAGTTTGGTAATCTCGCCCGATATGCAACTGAGGAAGTTTCTACTGACGCCAAGAAGCAAGCAAGGTTCCGTAAGGGCCTTAGTCCTGAGCTTCGCCGCGACCTCCGTCTGCATGAGTGCACATCTTTTTCGAAACTTGTCAACAAAGCCATCAGTGCTGAAACTGGTCAGACTGACTATGACGCAACACGCAAGCATGGACGTGACACGGGTTCCTCATCCGGTGCTGGTCCTCAGAAGCGCCGCGTGTGGGTACCCAACACCGCCCTGCCACCCAGATTCACACCGAGGCCATCTTTCCAGGCGCCTCGCCCCGTTCAACAGTCTGCTCCAGCCAAGCCCTATGGGGGTCCAACCAATAATGCTCCTCCACGTACCAGTTCCGTGACTTGTTTCAAATGTGGGGAATCTGGTCACTATATGCGTGAATGCCCCCAGACCAACCCCAATCAATCTGCTAAAGCTGTTGGCCGTGGCAAGCCGACAGGGAAAGTGTTTCATGCTAAACCGGTCACCGCTTCACGTGGCCATGTCAACTGTGTCTCTGCCGAAGAAGCTCAAGAAGATCCCAACGTCGTTCTCGGTACGCTTCTTGTTAATTGCCACCCGGCATCTGTTCTTTTCGATACAGGAGCCTCTCATTCTTTTATATCTGAAAATTATGCTCGTTTGCATAACGTTGCATTCTGTGACATGCCATCCACTATGGAAATCTCTACCCCTGGTTCTAGATGGCAGACCTCTAGGGTAAGTTATGGAAATGAAATCCAAGTCGACAGACTTGTTTTTCTTGCATCTTTGATAGCCCTTAAATCTTCAGATATTAATATCATTTTGGGTATGGACTGGATGTCAGCTCATCAAGCCAAAATTGATTGCTTCTCTAGGACTGTTCAACTCACCCATCCTTCGGGGAAGATAGTCAATGTCTTGACCCGAATAGCCAAGCGACAATTATATTCTCTTAACGCCAGCCCTTTGCCAGACCTTGAGGACGTTCCGGTAGTCCGTGACTTCCCGGATGTCTTCCCAGAGGAATTGCCAGGTGTTCCACCTGACAGGGATGTTGAGTTCGTAATAGACCTCATTCCAGGAACCGTTCCGATTGCTAGAAGACCTTATAAGATGGCACCCCTAGAACTAGCCGAGCTTAAGAAGCAACTCGATGAATCCTTGAAAAAGGGTTTCATCCGCCCTAGTTCATCTCCGTGGGCTTGCCCCGTCCTATTCGTCAAGAAGAAGGATGGTACGGACCGGATGGTTGTAGATTACCGACCTGTCAATTTGGTCACAATCAAGAACAAATACCCGCTTCCCAGGATCAACGACCTGTATGATCAGCTCGCTGGATCCTCAGTCTTCTCCAAGATGGATTTGAGGTTGGGCTACCATCAAATCAAAATCAGAAACGGGGACATTCCTAAAACGGCCTTTGTTACTCGTTATGGCCAATACGAGTACACCGTCATGTCCTTCGGTTTAACCAACGCTCCAGCCACCTTTTCTCGGTTAATGAACTCGATCTTCATGGAGTATTTGGATAAATTCGTCGTAGTTTATCTCGATGATATACTCATCTACTCCAAGAACGAGGAAGAACATGCCGAACATCTAAGGCTAGTGTTGAAGAAACTTCGAGAGCATCGCCTTTATGCCAAATTCTCTAAATGTGAATTCTGGTTGTCAGAAGTGACCTATCTGGGTCATGTAATATCTGGTAAAGGTATTGCTGTTAACCCTGAGCGAGTTCAAGCCGTCCTTGATTGGACTCCACCTGAATCGGTCAAGCAAGTTCGGAGTTTTCTGGGCTTAGCGAGCTATTGTCGTCGCTTTGTCGAGAACTTCTCCAAAGTTGCCAAACCTCTAACCGAACTCCTCAAGAAAGATAAGAAGTTCGAATGGACTCCACAATGTGAGCACAGCTTTCAGGAACTGAAAAGACGCCTGACCTCTGCTCCCGTGCTGATACCGCCAGACTTCTCCAAAGACTTTGTTATCTACTGCGATGCCTCGCGACAAGGACTAGGTTGCATTCTTATGCAAGATCGACACGTAATTGCTTACGCCTCACGGCAATTGCACCCACATGAGGAGAATTATCCTACCCATGATCTAGAGCTTGCAGCCGTAGTCTATGCACTTAAGACCTGGCGACATTACCTCCTCGGTAATCGTTGCGAGATATTCACTGATCACCAAAGCCTGAAGTACATCTTCACCCAACCGGATCTGAATCTCAGGCAAAGACGTTGGGTTGAATTGATCACCGACTTCGACTTAGGAATAACCTACACCCCAGGGAAAGCCAACGTCATGGCTGATGCGTTAAGTCGTAAATCTTATTGTAACAATCTGATGTTACAACAAAGTCAACCGCTTCTCCATGAGGAATTTCGGAAACTTAACCTTCACATTGTTCCTCAAGGTTTTCTCTCCACCTTGGTAGCAAAACCTACTCTTACGGATCAAATCATCAAAGCACAGAAGGTAGATCTGGGAATTTCCCGCATCAAGAGAAACATTCCAGAAATGAGTTGCGAATTGTTTCTCCATTAATGATCAAGGGGTCGTATACTTCGGGGATCGACTAGTGGTTCCCAAAGTGCGCAACCTGAGGCGATTGATCCTTAAGGAAGCTCATGAATCTCCTCTCACCATTCATCCCGGTAGTACTAAGATGTATCAGGACCTACGCCAGAGGTTCTGGTGGACTAGGATGAAGAGAGAAATTGCTCAGTATATTGCTAATTGCGACGTCTGTCGTCGTGTAAAAGCAGAGCATCAACGGCCTGCTGGCACCCTTCAACCCTTAGCTATTCCTGAATGGAAATGGGATAAAATTGGTATGGATTTCATTACCGGTTTTCCCAGGACCAAGAGAGGGAATAATGCTATTTTCGTCGTGGTCGATCGTCTTTCCAAAGTAGCCCATTTCTTACCTGTTCGTGAGAGTATAACCGCTAGTCAGCTGGCAGACTTATACATCTCCCGAATAGTGTCCCTCCATGGTGTTCCTTTGGAAATTAATTCGGATCGAGGAAGTCTTTTCACCTCTCGATTTTGGGAAAGTTTCCAAAATGCTATGGGAACTCGTCTCTCCTTTAGCACCGCTTTCCACCCTCAGTCAAGTGGTCAAGTGGAACGCGTCAATCAGATTCTAGAAGACATACTTCGAGCCTCCGTTATCTCTTTCGGAATGGACTGGGAGAAGTGCCTTCCATTTGCCGAATTCGCTTACAACAACAGCTATCAATCTAGCTTGGGTAAAGCCCCTTTTGAAGTTCTCTATGGACGACGATGTCGAACACCCCTTAACTGGTCAGAGACCGGGGAAAGACAATTCTTTGGCCCGGATATGATTCAGGAAGCAGAAGAACAAGTTCGTATCGTTCGTGAAAAGTTGAAAACAGCCCAATCCCGTCAAAAGAGTCAATATGACCGAAAACATAAGGCTATGACTTTCGAGGTTGACGAGAAGGCTTATCTTCGGGTCACCCCTCTGAAGGGAACCCATCGTTTCGGTATCAAAGGCAAATTGGCTCCTCGTTACATTGGACCTTTTCGCATTCTTGCCAAACGAGGAGAAGTTGCCTACCAGTTGGAACTACCTCCGCACCTCTCCAGAGTTCACGATGTCTTCCACGTTTCTCAACTCAGGCGTTGCTTCTCGGATCCTATCCGTGAAGTGGACCACGAAACGCTTGATCTCCAAGATGATCTTACATATCGAGAGTACCCCATTCGTATCCTCGATCAAGCCGAACGTACCACGCGACGTCATAATATCAAGTTTCTCAAGGTTCAATGGTCGCACCATTCTGAGGATGAAGCAACTTGGGAAAGGGAGGATCGTCTTCGACTCGAGTATCCCGCCTTCTTCTCGGAGGAACCCAAATCTCGGGACGAGATTCTTTTGAGTGGGGGTGAGTTGTCACACCCTAGCTAGTCATGCATTAGAGTGTTGCATCATGTTTACTCTTTCATCAGAAACTTGAAATGGGGATGACAGAACCCCCAGTCCCCTCTGAAACCAACTAGGGTTACTAAAATAATTTTTCAATGAACCTGAAATGCCCTTCTAAAATGCCCATCATTTTTGTCTTGGTTCAGAACCTCTGCCAAAAGTGGTGCACATTTTCCTAGGCCATCCTAGGGTTTTTGAATTAAATCATAAATATTTGAATTTGGGCATTTAAAATAGTATAAAATATTTAAATGCTCAAATATCTCCAAACTAAAATGTTTCATGTTGGAAATAATCCAACTATGAGCCAGGAGTAGTTTGGTGATTTTTGGAGTTGCCTAGGTATTTTATTTAATTCAACAAAGTTGCAGATATATTAAATAAAACAGAAAACAGAAAAAACTAAAAGGGAGAAGCTTACCTGGGCTCCTCCCTGTTCAGCCCAGCCAGCTGGCCGGCCCAGCCAGCAGCCGGCCCAGCCCACCTCCCTCCTCTGTCGTCTTCGTCCCGACAGAGGGAGGGGAGTGTGGCCGGCGCGCGCGCACGGCCACCGCGCCACGCCACCTGCTCGCCTGCTTGCCTGCCCTCCCCTCCTCGCTCGACGCCCTGGACGACGCCACGCCTCTCCCCCTGCTCTCTCTCACTCTCCCCCGGCTCTCCCCTCCTCTCCCTCGCTCTCTCTCTCGCCCGAACACCACCGTCGCCGCCGTTCGCCATAGCCATCGTCTCCGGCCACCCCTCGCTCCCCCGACTAGTTCAGAAGCTCCGCCTCGACTCCCTCTTCCTCCCCACCGCTCCACGGGTCCCCGGAAGCCCTGCATCGCCGCCACGTCGCCGTTCCCCTCTTCGGGCTCCGACCGTCGTCGCCGTCAAATTCACCGTCACCAGCGCGTCCCCGAGCCCGCTAACCATCCCTGCAGCTCCGCGGTGAGCCCCCGGATCATTTCCCCCTTCTCCCCTGGTCTCTTTCGACCTCTAGGCCCTAGCCCCACCTCGGCCGAGACCTCCACGCCGCCGGCGATGTCGCCGTCGTGGCCACGGTCGCCGTAGCACCCAACCGAGCACACCATCGTGCTCCCCACCTCACCAGGAGCACGCAGCACGCACCAACGCTTCCCCAAACCCCCTGCAACACTGATCCCGACCGCACCCGAACTCCGGCCGCCGCAGCCGAGCTCGCCGCCGTCAACTCCGGCCACCCCGAGCCCAACCACCACCACCAATAGACGCGGCTCAACCTCAGCAACACGTAGATGCCTTCCGCCGTCCATTTGGTTGCCGGAATGGCAAAAAGCACTTTCGCCGCCGTCTCGGACCTCGCCGGCGTCATGTCGCCGGTGGGGTTTGACTTGCCCGACCTGGGGTTTGACCCCCCAGGGTCACTGACGCGTGGGCCCTGTCGGCCAGGTGGTTAGGTTAGCGCTAACTACTGTTAGTTAACCCCCCCTGACACTGACAGTGGGCCCCAGCGCCACTAATCCCTAATTAGGATTAATTTAATCCTGTTTAACCCCCCCTGTCACTGACGTGTGGCCCCCACACGTCAGGTTTGACCTCAGCCAGCCACAGTTGACCACTGACGTCATGCTGACGTCATGCTGACGCAATAATTATATTTCTGGAATTAATTTAAATCAGGAAATTCCAGAATATTATTTAAACTTCAAAAATTCATAACTTTTATTCTGTAACTCCAAATTGGACAAATTATATATGAAAAATGATCAGAAAAATCCAATCTATCCATCTGTACTATTTTCATGCATGATCAAACAAGTTAAATTGATGTTTTAATCAGAACAAGAAAAGGCACTTTAAAAGGCCATATTTGAATTTGGAATTTGAATCTTTGATTCAAATTTGTTCAAACCCTTCTGGCTTTAGTTGCATTAGCCCAACACACTCATATTGCCATGTTTCATGCATGCATCATATTGTTGCACATTGTTTGGTGATGCTTGTGTATCGATGCCCTTTGCGACAGGTTCTGTCCCCGAGGAGTACCGTGATTACCCTAACGAAGAACCGTATCCGTGCATCGAACCATCAGGCAAGCAACCAGCCATTTGATCATATCGATACAATCCCATGTTCTCGCTCCTGCTCTCTTTTACTGCATTAAGACAACGCGATTCAAACTGCTGTGTGCTACGGTAGTTGAACCCATTTCCTCTGCATGACCTGTCATTGCCACAGTAACTAGATGAAACCCACTAGCATGTGTAGGAGTTGATTGAGCCACATGTATGTGTTGTTCCTACCTTGCTATGCCTGCTATGCTTAGAGTCGTGTCAGGTCTGGTTCATCTGGGTGATGGGCTAGAGTGAAATGATTATGTTGGTAATGAGAGTGGTGTGGTGAACACGATTTGGTAAAGGTATCGATGAGAGGCCATGTAGGAGTACATGGTGGGTTGTTTCATTGAAGCCGACCCTAAGCACTGAGATCTGTATGTGTGATTTAAGAATCAGCTACTACCATACATTGGGCCCTGAAATATGACCCCGCTCGACTTCTTATTCACCCTAGCTCTCTGTCCAGGAGTTGCAAGTAGTTTCTGGTGTTTGTAGCCTACTGGAGGCCGTGGACAGCGCTGACCGTAGGGGTGGGCTGTGATGCGGTAGGTACGTGGCCGGGTGTACCGAATACCCGTTAGGTATCTCGGGAACCCTGTTCACATCGTTCGGGGCCGTATGGGAAACCTCGGCCGGACTCCCTGCGGATGGAACCTGAATAGGCGATAAACCTGGACTAGAGGCTTAAGTGTTTAGGTAGGTCGTGGTCTACACCCACGTCGGCTTTCGCTTGAAGTCTGCCGAGCACATGTCGTGTGCAGACGCTAAGTGGTGGAAACATGTATGAAGAAGTACACCCCTGCAGGGTTATCATAATCTATTCGAATAGCCGCGTCCGCGGTAAAGGACTACTTGGTTGCCTATACAGTTCATAGACAAGTAAATGGAAACTATTAAAAGCCTCAAGATAAGTGTGAGTGCCGAGGATGGCTCTTCCGTAGGAAGACGGAGGTGGATCCTCGGTAGTGTATTGAAGTGGTGAGTAGTGGACTCGTGTGCGCAAAACTATTTCAAGTTGGAGTATCGTAGGATAGTCTAGCCAAGAGTCAAAGCTGGCTTGCTGCAATAACTCCACCAACCCTTCTTGATACTATGCATGTATGTAGGATCTGATGTAAGTCTTGCTGAGTACCTTTGTACTCATGTTGCTATAATCTACATTTTTTACAGAAGACGCTGCAACCCCTTCTGATGGGTTCTATGTAGACGTTGACATCAACGAGTAGGCTAAAGACCCAGGTGGTGACCCTGAGCTTGTGAAGGACCACGTAGTATAGCCAGGCTTTCCAAGCCTCTTTTATTTCACTAGTTGTCTGTACTCAGACAAGTTACTTCCGCTGCTGGCTTGTATGACTGCATGACTTGTATGTTGGGTCGTGAGACCCGTACCTTTGTGTATGATATGTATGGCTCACTGAGCCTTAAATAAAGTACTCGTGTCATAGAGTCATGTTGTGATGCTTCGTTGTATTTGCACATATCGAGCATATTGTGTGTATGATTGAAATGCTTGGTATGTGTGGGATCTGACTATCTAGTTGTTTATCTTTAGTAGCCTCTCTTACCGGGAAATGTCTCCTAGTGTTACCGCTGAGCCATGGTAGCTTGCTACTGCTCTGGAACACTTAGGCTGGCCGGCATGTGTCCTTCTTCGTTCCTGTGTCTGTCCCTTCGGGGAAATGTCACGCTTTGAGTACCGGAGTCCTGTTAGCCCGCTACAGCCCGGTTTACCGGAGTCCTGCTAGCCCAGTGCTACAGCCCGGGCCCACTTGCTGATGACCGACACGTTCGAAGCTGGGTCATGGATGCCTGTCCCTGTAAGTCTGTGCCACTTTGGGTTTACGACTAGTCATGTCAGCCCGGGCTCTTTATCATATGGATGCTAGCGACACCATCATATACGTGAGCCAAAAGGCGCAAACGGTCCCGGGAAAAGGTAAGACGACACCCGTGGGGATACCGTGCGTGAGGCCGCAAAGTGATATGAGGTGTTACCAGCTAGATCGATGTGACATCGAGTCGGGGTCCTGACATTAACGGTCACTGAATAAATACTGGATCAAATCTGACTAATTTTCCCCGTCTGTATGGACAAGTGAATTTATGGTTAATATGCAATTATGAAAAACTTTTAATTCAAATTTACACTATAAAAATCTTATTTGATTTCATTTTTTAAACTCAAATTTTTTTGGAAAGCATTTTATGATTTATAAAGATGAGAGAAATATTTGAATCAAATGATCCTCTTTCAAAATTGAAAAACTCAAATATGCAAATCGAAATCCCAATCTCTCCGGGCTTTGATTCTAAAATTTCTAGATCAGCCAAAATGCAATAAAATATGATATGCGAAGATGATCTAATGTATAACAATCCAAATTGAAATTTTGGGATGTTACATGGCCAGGGGGCACCCCATAGACACACAAGTTGATTTCTTAGCCGTGTGCACTGCCCCCCCTCCACAGTTACACACCTCGGTCATATCATCGTAGTGCTTAGGCGAAGCTCTGTGCTGGTAACATCATCATCACCATCACCACGCTGTCGTGCTGACGGAACTCTCCCTCGGCCTCAACTGGATCAAGAGTACGAGGGACGTCATCGAGTTGAACGTGTGCTGAACTCGGAAGTGCCGTATGTACGATACTTGGATTGGTCGGATCATGAAGACGTACGACTATGTCAACTGCATTACTTGACGCTTTCGCTTACGGTCTACGAGGGTATGTGGAAAACACTCTCCCGCTCGTTACTATGCATCACATAGATCTTGCATGTGGGTAGGAATATTTTTGAAATTACTGCGTTCCCCAGCAATACTGCTATGTCATTTGGATTGGCTAACGCCCCTGCATACTTCATGAATACGATGAATACGGTGTTTATGGAGTTCTTGGATAAACTTGTGGTTATTTTCATTGATGATATATTGGTGTTCTCCAAGGATAAGCAAGAACATTAGGTGCATCTTGATACGTCTACAACGTATCTATAATTTTTTATTGTTCCATGCTATTATATTATCTGTTTTGGATGTTTAATGGGCTTCAATATGCTCTTTTATATTACTTTTGTGACTAACCTATTAACGGAGGGCCCAGTGCCAATTTATTTTTGTGTGTGCCTATTTTAGAGTTTTGCAGAAAAGGAATACCAAACGGAGTCCAAACGGAATGAAACCTTCGCGATGATCTTTCTTGGACCTAAAGGAAACCCGAAGACTTGGAGATGAAGTTGGAGACGTAATGAGGAGGCCACGAGGCAGGTGGGCACGCCCAGGGGGGTAGGCACACCCCCCGCCCTCGTGGGCCCCTTGTAGCTCCACCGACATAGTTCTTTCGTCTATAGATACTCTTATACCCTAAAAATATCAGGGAGACCCACGAAACCACTTCTCCACCGCCGCAACCTTCTGTACCCGTCAGATCCCATCTTGGGGCCTTTTCCGGCGATCTGCTAGAGGGGGATTCGATCACGGAGGGCTTCTACATCAACACCATTACCTCTCCGATGAAGCATGATTAGTTTACCACAGACCTTCGGGTCCATAGTTACTAGCTAGATGGCTTCTTCTCTCTCTTTGATTCCAAATACAAAGTTCTCCTTGATGTTCTTGGAGATCTATTCAATGTAATAATCTTTTGCAGTGTGTTTGCTGAGATCTGATGAATTGTGGATTTATGATCAAGATTATCTATGAATATTATTTGGTTCTTCTGTGAATTCTTATATGCATGATTTGATATCTTTGCAAGTCTCTTCGAATCATCGGTTTACTAGATTGATCTTTCTTGCAATGGGAGAAGTGCTTAGCTTTGGGTTCAATCTTGCGGTGTCCTTTCCCAATGACAGTAGGGGCAGCAAGGCACATATTGTATTGTTGCCATCGAGGATAACAAGATGGGGTATTCATCATATTGCTTGAGTTAATTCCTCTACATCATGTCATTTTGCTTAATGCGTTATTCCGTTCTTTATGAACATAATACTCTAGATGCATGCTGGATAGCGGTCGATGTGTGGAGTAATAGTAGTAGATGCATGCATGAGTCGGTCTACTTGACACGGACCTGATGCCTATGTTCATGATCATTGCCTTAGAACTCATCATAATTATGCGCTTTTCTATCAATTGCTCGACAGTAATTTGTTCACCCACCATAATATATGCTATATCGAGAGAGCCACTAGTCAAACCTATGTCCTCGGGTCTCTTTTACATATTATTGAATCTCGTTTACATCTTGCTAGTTTCCGATCTACTATTTTGCAATCTTTACTTTCCAATCTATAAAACAAAAAATACCAAAAATATTTACTTTACCGTTTATCTATCTCTACCAGATCTCACTTTTGCGAGTGACCGCGAAGGGATTGACAACCCCTTTATCAAGTTGGTTGCAAGTTCTTGATTTTTTGTGCAGGTATTCGATGACTTGTGCGTCATCTCCTACTGGATTGATACCTTGGTTCTCAAAACCGAGGGAAATACTTATGCTATTTTGCTGCATCACCCTTTCCTCTTCAAGGGAAAAAGAAACGCAATCTCAAGAGGTAGCAAGAAGGATTTTTGGCGCCGTTGCCGGAGAGATCTACGCCAAGTCAAGCCAAACCAAGTACCCATCATAAACTCTTCTCCCTTGCATTACATTATTTGCCATTTGCCTCTTGTTTTCCTCTCGCTCACTTCTAAAAATATTTTTGAAAACCTTTGCCATTTCTTCACCCCTATTCCGTTCGTCTCTTTTCTCTTGCCTCTTGTGTGCTTTTGTGTTGGTGTGCCTGTTTGCTTTGATGGCTATGCCAAAAAGCGTTGATCCTCACATTAGGAGGTTGGAAGAAATTGAAAACAACGTTAGAAGCTTTATGTCTTTGCAATTTGAGCATAATAATTTCTTCAGGAACGAGCTTAAAGAACGAAAAAGTTTTATGGAATACATGAATAAAGAGCTCGATGATATGTCTAAGGAATTTTATGGTTTGAAATCTCAGCTTGCTCATCTTGAAAAAATTAGCAGGCCAAATTTCTGATACACAAGACACTTTAGTTAACAAGATGGTCGCTAAATCGGAAGACCTACATGATAATAATGATGAAGATCTAAAAGTGATTGATGTGACTCCTATTAAATATTTGTTTTCCATATGATCTTGAATGAAGATGGGACTGGAGATGAGTCAACTTTAGTTAAAAGCCATCTCAATGATTTGGAGTTTTTAGATCTAGATGCAAAAATTGATAAAAGTGGGATGAAGAGGTCAAAATTTAAGTAGCAATGAACCCTATTTTGGATTTCAAGGAATTATTATGATAATTTTTCTTTAATAGATTGTATTTTCTTGTTGCAATCCGTGTCAAAATCTCCTCATGCTTATAATCAAAATAAAGCTTTTACTAAACATATCATTGATGCTTTGATGCAATCTTTTGAAGAAAAGCTTGAACTAGAAGTTTCTATCCCTAGAAAACTTTATGATGAGTGGGAACCTACTATTAAGATTAAGATTAAAGATTATGAATGTTATGCTTTGTGTGATTTGGGTGCTAGTGTTTCCACGATTCCAAATACTTTGTGTGATGTGCTAGGTTTCCGTGAATTTGATGATTGCTCTTTAGATTTGCATCTTGCGGATTCCACCATTAAGAAACCTATGGGAAGGATTAATGATGTTCTTATTGTTGCAAGTAGGAATTACGTGCCCGTAGATTTCATTGTTCTTGATATAGATTTCAATCCAACATGTCCTATTATTCTTGGTAGACCTTTCCTTAAAACGATTGGTGCAATTATTGATATGAAATAAGGAAACATTAGATTCTAATTTATGTTAAGGAAGGGAATGGAACACTTTCCTAGGAAGAAAATTAAATTTCCTTATGAATCTATTATGAGAGCCACTTATGGATTGCATACCAAAGATGGCAACACCTAGATCTATTCTTGTTTTTATGCCTAGCTAGGGGCGTTAAATGATAGCGCTTGTTGGGAGGCAACCCAATTTTATTTTTGTTCTTTGCCTTTTGCTCCTGTTTAGTAATAAATAATTCATCTAGCCTCTGGTTAGATGTGGTTTTATGGTTTAATTAGTGTTTGGGCCAAGTAGAACTTTTGGGAAGACTTGGGTGAAGTCTTTGCGATCTTGCTGTAAAAAATAGAAACTTTTGCGCTCACGAGAATAGCTGTCCTTTTTTTTACAGAAGAGGGCTTTTAGGTTGATTCTTTTTGTAGAAGATTAATAGACAAATTATGCATTTCCACCAATTTATTTCAGAATTTTTTAAGTTACATAAGTCTTCGAAAGTTACAGATTACTATAAACTATTTTGTTTTTGACAGATTCTGTTTTTCTTGTGTTGTTTGCTTATTTTGATGAATCTATGAGTAGTATCGAGGGGTATGAACCATAGAGAAGTTGTAATACAGTAGGTTTAACACCAATATAAATAAATAATGAGTTCATTACAGTACCTTGAAGTGGTGATTTATTTCTTATACTAACGGAGCTCATGAGATTTTCTGTTGAAGTTTTGTGTTGTAAAGTTTTGGGTAAGGATTTGATGGAATTTGGAATAAGGAGTGGAAAGATCCTAAGCTTGGGGATGCCCAAGGCAACTGCAAGGTAAAATTCAAGGACAACCTGTCGGTGTACTAGAGTAGGGGTACCTTAGTATCCCGAACTTGTGCACGGGCAGTCGCAGCGCCCCGCGGCAAGGCTTGCTGGGCGATCGCCAAGGTCCTCCATGGTTCCTTTGGAGACATTCAAGAACAAAGTATTCAAGACAAGACCCCGGCAAGAGGAGCTTGCCGGGAAGGCCAACCAAGGCATCCCAAGGAACTTGCCGCGACGCGCCACGCGTCCCGGCAAGGCGACAAGACCCCGGCAAGAGGAGCTTGCCGGGAAGACCAACCAAGGCATACCAGGGCCCGGTGAGCGACAAGCTTCCGGACCCGACAAGACAACGGCCGCGGCAAGGCGCTTGCCGCGGCAGGCGGCCACTCTGTACCCACGCTCCAGCACATCCGCCGACGTGTCGCTCTGGGGGCCTCTCCAGGCGCGCGTGGCGTTAAGCTGTGCAGCCAGCGGTGCACGGTGGCATGCAACGCTGACAAGATCGCCATCATGGCGAACGGTGGCGCCCCTGACGGTCCTTTTCTACACTGTTTGGGCGACGCAGACGGGAATTTAATGCCCTTGTCCCCCGCCATCAAGGTTAGGTAGGAAACACTGTACAAGTAACTGTACCAACCACCTCGCTTTTTACGTTTGTACCCTTGTTTACGTTGCCACCTGTCGGTGACCCCTTGAGCATATAAAAGGAGGCCCATGCGCAACGTAGAGGGGGTTCGGATCATTCGGAAGCCAGAGAAACACTTAGCTCACTCTCGAGCAAGAACATAATAGAATCAGACAAGCAGCAGTAGGAGTATTATCTCTCCGGAGAGCTCCGAAGCTGGGTAAACTGCTTGTGTGCTTCGCCTCGATCTGCTCTTCGTGCGACCTCCCCCCCCCCCCCCCCCCGCAGAACCAAAAGGGGCTCGGTCCGCCGGCCCCATAGGTGTTCGTGGATCAGTTTCCCCGACATCTTTGGCGCGCTAGGTAGGGGACGTCGAGGTTGTGTGAACCTGATCCGGCATCCACACGAGCTAGATCTTCGTTTTCTTCATCAACATGCCACCGAAGAAGAAGACTTCGGCGGCAGCAGCTCCGTCCGCATCACTTCCACCACCCCTGGAGCAAACAGGTGGTGGGGAGGACACCGGCGGAAGAACGGACGTCGACGAGGAAACTCACGATGCTGCCAGGTCCAAGGGCAAGGCAGCGCAGACCTCGACGTCCGCGCTTGTTCCGCGCCCATCTCAGGAGGCGCAGGAACGACAGCGTCATGGTACTCGCAGTACCATACGTTTGTTGGGCCAAGATCAAGCTAGTGGATCCCGGGGCGCTCAAGACCAGCATGCACGCCAACATGCCAGCACGAGCAAGACACGGTCGCCCGGACGGGATAATGCTCCTTCTAACATAGTTAGAAGTCCGAGCATATCCCGCTCCTCGCGCCGTCCACCACTGCCACCCACCACTCCGGCAGAAGCTTTGGCGCGAGCTCAACTGCTCCTAGATTACCCTCCGACGTCGGACAAGATTGACGAATGGAGGGCCACCATTCAGAGTCTCATCGGCTACGCCAACGGCGACACTCCGCGGCAGCCGAGCGCGTCGCTACCGCGGCAGGGTTGCCAGGCGCGAGCCGGTGGCGACGAAACTGGTGGGGGTGCAACAACCATGCAATCACCACCCCGAAGGCCAAGATCACCGACTCGCTGGATCCACATCGACAACGACTCCACCGCATCGTCGGATCCACGAGCTCGCCGCGATCAGCGCCAAGTTCTTCACGATCGACAGCAAGAAGACGCTCGTACTCGCATCGAGCGTCGAAGAGAAGCGCGACGTCAATCTGACAAGCGCGCTGGGCCCTCTGTTGACATGCATGCGCCAGGGGAACCAGGCGATCTGCCGTACGCGGTAGGTTGCCCTGCGTTCACTCGTGAGCTGCGGCAAGTCTAGTGGCCCAGCACGAAGAACTTCAAGCCAGACGTACCGGAGAAGTACGATGGCAAGACGCATCCGTCGGAGTTCCTCAGCATCTACACCATTGCGGTGCAGGCTGCCGGGGGACGGGACGACAAGATCCTTGCCAACTACTTCCCGCTGGTGCTCAAGCCCAACGTCAGATCCTAGCTCATGCACTTGCCGGACAACTCCATATCCTCTTGGGCCGATCTATGCCATCAGTTTGTCGGCGCCTTCACAGGCGGCCACAAGCCTCATGGCCAAGAAAGTGACCTTCATCTGCTCGCCCAGAAGGAAGGAGAACCCCTGCGCAAGTACATTCAGAGATTCAGCAGTGTACAGCACAACATCCCAGACGTCCACCCTGCCGCGGTGATCAGCGTGTTCCATCAGAACGTGCGAAACCGCAGGATGCGGGAGGAAATGGCGATGTGCAAGATCAGAGACGTCAGTGAGCCATACGCCCTGGCCGACAAGTGTGCACGTGCTGAGGAAGGGAGGAGACTCCTCGGAGAGAACATAGGAGCAGGAGGATCTGATAGTGAAGATGTAGCCCCGGCAAGGAAAAACCAGCGGGGGAACAACAGGAGGAAGAAAGGAAAAGAGGTGCTAGTTGTTGAGCAGTCCGGCAACGGTGGTGGCGCCAAGAAAGCCAAAGCTGGTGACTCCGGCAAGAAGGTTGCCGCGGAGGTGGCGGTCGCCGACAAGCAGGATGGCACCAACAAGCAGTACTGCAAGATCCACCGCACCAAGGGCCACGATCTCCAGAGCTGCAAGAAAGTCGAGCAGCTTGTTGAGCAACAGAAAGCTGAATACAAGCGGCGCGACAAGGAGAAGGCCCAGGAAGGTGCTGGAGGATCCGGCAAGAAACGTCTCGGCCGAGGAGGACGCCGCGGCAAGGCCAAGCAGCGGCAAGGAGACAGACCTCCTCGCGGCCGCGACAAGGATGAAGATGAGGACAACAATGAAGACCTGGATGATGATGAGACCGATGAGCAGGAGTTCCAGAAAGCCACAAAGGTCCTGTGCGTTGACGGCGGTGCTTCTCTGCATACTTCGCACCGCCAGCTCAAGCAGTGGGTGTGGGAAGTTAATGCAGCAGAACCACCCGTCGAGTCACGCAAGCCTCTAAAATGGTCCAGCACGCCTATCATCTTTGATATTGAGGACCACCCTGATCGCATAACTGCGGTCGGGTGCTTGCCGATGTTGGTATCACCAACTATCTGCAACCTCAAGGTCACTAAGATGCTAGTTGACGGCGGGGCCGGCTTGAACCTGATCTCCTCCGTGGTGCTCCAGAAACTCCAGATCCCTGATAGCAAGCTCGAAGAGACCGACACATTCCAAGGAATCAACCCGGGAAGGAGCAAGCCGAAGGGAAAGATTACGTTGCCGGTAACATTTGGCAGCGAGCTGAACTTCAGGACTAAGAGGGTCACTTTTGACGTTGCTGACTTTCCATTACCTTACAATGGAATCCTTGGCCGTCCAGCACTTGCCAAGTTCATGGCAGCCTCTCATTATGGGTACAACGTACTGAAGATGCCGGGCCCGATAAGTGTCATCTCTGTCCCTGGCGACAAGAAGGATGCCCTTATCTGCGCCGACAAGATCTACCGAGAAGCAAAAGCCGCCACAGATCGCAAATCACTTGCCGCTGAAGCTCCCGGGGGGAAGAAGAAGACCAAGTCCGGCAGGAGCTCTGATGCCCACTCCGGCAAGCGCACCTCTTCGGAGTGCTGCGCTACCGTCGAGGACGCATCATCGAGCTCCACCGGCAAGTGTAAGAAGGCGATGGCAGCTCCACCAGAGACCAAGAAGATGTCCACCAAGGAGGACAGCATTGGTGGTACCTTTACCATCAGTGCCACTCTCGACCCCAAATAGGAAAGCGCGCTCGTTGCTTTCCTGCGGGCGAATGTCGACGTGTTTGCATGGCAACCATCTGACATCCCCGGTGTTCCCAGGAAAGTAATTGAGCACCACCTTGCCGTCTGTCCTCAGGCGCGACCCGTCAAGCAGAAAGTCAGGAAACAGGCAGTGGAGCGCCAAGAGTTCATCGCAGAAGAAATCAAGAAGTTGGAAGCAGCAGGCCTTGTCAGAGGAGTGCTCCATCCCACGTGGTTGGCCAATCCTGTTGTCGTGCGTAAGGCTAACGGGAAAATGGAGGCTTTGTATCGACTTTCACTGATGTCAATAAAGCTTGTCCCAAAGACCCATTTCCCTTGCCGCGCATTGATCAGATTGTTGACTCCACGGCCGGATGTGATTTGCTTTCATTTCTTGATGCATACTCAGGATACCATCAGATCTTCATGGCAGAAGAGGATGAGGAGAAGACCGCATTCATCACCCCGTGTGGCACGTACTGTTTCGTACGGATGCCTTTCGGTTTGAAGAATGCTGGTTCAACATTTGCAAGGGTAGTCCACCACGCTTTTGAGCCACAAATGCACAGAAATGTGGAAGCCTACATGGATGACATAGTGGTCAAGAGCAAGGACAGGGCGACCCTGATTCAAGATTTAGACGAGACATTTGCAAATCTGCGCAAGATCAACCTCAAGCTTAACCCCGAGAAGTGCGTGTTTGGAGTCCCTTCCGGCAAGCTTCTCGGGTTCTTCGTGTCTCAGCGGGGAATTGAAGCCAATCCCGACAAGATCAAGGCCATTGAGCAGATCGAAGCACCAAAGCGCGTCAAGGATGTACGAAGGCTTGCCGGTTGCGTGGCTGCTCTCAGCAGGTTTATCTCTAGATCTGCTGAGCGCGCCCTGCCATTTTTCAAAATATTGAAAAAGGCAGGTCCAATGAAATGGACTCCGGAGGCGGAGGCTGCGCTGCAGGACTTGAAGAGATACCTGTCCTCCACTCCAACACTTGTCGCACCTAGCCACAAGAGAAGTTGCTGCTGTATATAGCGGCAACCAATCAAGTGGTTAGTGCTGCGTTAGTGGCGGAGAGGGAGGCAGATGATGAGCCGGCAACCACGGCAGATGCATCCAGCGACAAGCAGGGGGCTTCGCCGACAAGCTCTGGTCCCGACAAGGATGGATCTGCGCAGGAGCATGATAAGATGCAGAAGAGAATGGTGCAGCGCCCAGTTTACTTTGTCAGTTCCCTTCTGCAGGGGGCTAGGTCAAGGTACTCTGGTGTGCAGAAATTGCTTTTCGGCCTTCTCATGGCCTCGAGAAAGCTGCGCCATTACTTCCAAGCACATGAGATCACAGTCGTCACTCGTTTTCCGCTGAAGAGGATACTGCAAAATCCAGAAGCAACAGGCAGGATTGTCGAGTGGGCACTGGAACTGTCAAGCTTTGGCCTCAAGTTTGAAAGTACTTCAACTATCCAAAGCAGAGCATTGGCAGAGTTCATAGCAGAATGGACGCCAACACAAGATGAAGAAACTCCAGAGACAAGCATCCCCGTCAAGGAGGCGAGCAAAGAGTGGCCGATGTACTTTGATGGTGCCTTCTCGCTGCAAGGCGCCGGTGCGGGCGTGCTGCTTGTCGCACCCACCGGAGAGCACCTCAAGTACGTAGTCCAGATGCACTTTCCCAAGGAGCAAGCAACCAACAATACTGCAGAGTATGAAGGATTGCTTGCCGGTCTCAGGATCGCAGCAGACCTTGGGATCAAGAAGCTCATTGTCAGGGGTGACTCACAGCTTGTCGTCCGCCAAGTGAACAAGAACTATCAGAGTCCATTGATGGAAGCATATGTTGATGAAGTGAGAAAGCTAGAAGAGCACTTTGACGGCCTACAGATGGAGCATGTTCCGAGAGCTCAGAATGACATTGCTGATGGCCTGTCGAAGTGCGCTGCACTAAAGTTACCTGTGGAACCAGGGATCTTTGTGCTCAAGCTGACTCAACCGTCCGTGATGCCATCAACTGGACAGAGCAAGAAGAGGAAGTTGATTTCTGGTGACTATTTTCCGGCAGAGCTCCCTGAAGCCGCCGTCAAGAAGGTCCCCAAGATCAACGCCAAGGATGCTGAGGAGCAGTCTGCTCCGGCAAGCCTTATGGTTTGTTCCGTAGTAGCAGACGCTCCCGACAAGCTTTGCTCCGGCAAGCTTGCCGGGGAACATCAAGCTCCGGCTGAGCCGCAGGTTCTCGCCGTAGAAGCGGATGTTCCCGCAGCAGCAGATGTTCCTTTAGTCCTTGTTGTCGAGCCACAAGCTCCAGCATGGGCACAGCAGATTGTCCATTTCCTTCAGACAGGAGAACTTCCCGAAGAGCAAGAAGAAGCGGAAAAAGTAGCCCGGCAGTCAAGTATGTACCAGTTTGTCGACAGCATACTGTACAGAAGAAGACTCAACGGTGTGAAATTGAAGTGTATTTGCCGGGAAGACGGACAAAAGCTGTTGGCAGAGATACATGGAGGCATATGTGGTCACCACATTGGCGCAAGAGCACTTGCCGGCAAAGCGTTCCGGCAAGGTTTCTTTTGGCCGACAGCCCTCCAGGATGCAACTGCACAAGTAACCAAGTGTGAAGCGTGCCAGTTCCATTCCAAGCAGATACACCAGCCAGCTCAAGCTCTCCAGACGATCCCTTTATCCTGGCCATTTTCGGTCTGGGGGCTCGATATCCTCGGCCCCTTTCCCCGAGCTGTCGGGGGCTTTGAGTACTTGTACGTTGCAATCGACAAGTTCACAAAGTGGCCGGAAGTGGAACCAGTGAGGAAGGTGACAGCACAGTCAGCAGTCAAGTTCTTCAGGTCGATTGTTTGCCGTTTCGGGATCCCTAACAGGATCATCACCGACAACGGCACGCAATTCACGAGCCGCACCTTCATGCAGTACGTCCAAGATCTTGGCGCCAAGGTCTGCTTCGCTTCTGTTGCTCATCCGAGAAGCAACGGTCAAGCGGAGAGGGCAAATGCTGAAGTGCTGCGCGGGCTCAAGACCAGAACTTTCGATAGGCTGCACAGGTGCGGAAGAAACTGGATCGAGGAGCTGCCGGTGGTTCTTTGGTCGATCAGGACGACGCCAAATCGAGCCACTGGCCAGACGCCTTTCGCTCTAGTCTATGGAGCAGAGGCAGTTCTCCCCACGGAACTCGTATACGGGTCACCTCGAGTGCTCGCTTATGATGAGCTTGAGCAAGAGCAGCTGCGACAAGATGACGCGCTGCTCCTTGAGGAGGATCGTCTTCAGGCTGCTGTACGAGCTGCTCGATACCAGCAAGCTTTGCGCCGCTACCATAGCCGCAAAGTTAAAGCCAGAAGCTTCGAGGAAGGCGACCTTGTTCTTCGGCGCGTTCAGTCCGCCAAGAATTCCAACAAGTTGACGCCGAAGTGGGAAGGCCCTTATCGGGTGAAACGAGTCACTAGGCCCGGCGCTGTCCGCCTTGAGACCGAAGATGGCATTCCGGTGAGCAACTCCTGGAACATTGAGCATCTTCGTAAGTTTTACCCGTAGGGCGCGGTTGCCGGAACCTGTTCCGGCAACCACCTTTTGTACAAGTCTTGCCGATGTTGCATGTAATCCTTTGTACAAAGCCGGGCGCAGATCCCGTGCATAAGTAAAGCTCATGTGCTCCGCACATCTTGTCAATTTCATGCATTATATTCTTTCTTGCATGCATTATCTGACACTTTGTGCAGCACCTACCCCCGGTAAGCAATAACGAGCCGTAAGGCTCCATATCGTTATTTTCTCTTCTTTCTTTTCTCAAAGGAAGGAAGATTCCCTCGCGCACAAGTTTGCCGGGGGGGGGAGGAGAAGATAATGATGTGGAACAGGCGTCGTTCAAGAAAGTTTCGCCTTGACGGAAACCTTGCCGGGAAGCAAACGACAGAAAAGCTAAGTTGCTAGAGTTTGAGCAATCAGTTTTAAATTTTTAAGTTATCTTCCTTGAACGACCGTGCTTTGTATGGAAAACCTGTGCGCGGAGGAACCAACTCGTAGCTAGTTGCGCCCTTACTTTGTTTCGAGTCCGCTCAACAACTTAAGTGTGCTGCATCTAGTCGCGACAAGGTTTCTTGTCGGAAGCGGCACCGCCAGCAGGCTGCTGACGTCCCGCACTCAGCGCTCGCGGCTCGGGTGCCTGCGCCGACAAGTTCCCTAAAAGTGTAGGGTAAAAACATACAAAGGAAGGAATCTAGTAAAGGAAATAACGTAGCAATCGATACCAGAAATAGAGTTATATTACAAAATAACTTGTCGCAGCTCTAACAGATTGATCTTATAATATGGCTAGTAGCGACAAGGAGAAAGAGAAAACGGGCGGCCTAGTCTACGCGATCGCCCTCAACCCTCTTGATCTCGCTCACCTTGTCCACAATGGGTGCGACAAGGGCCTTGAGCGCATCCAGATCGGCGTCAGGCGGCAAGGACTTGAGGACGTTGGTGAGGTTGAGGCCTGGGTTGCGGAAGGCCACCTTCATCAACACCTTCTGGAGAGCCCCGCGCAAATCCTGCGCGACTCGTCGGCCAGCTGCTTTGGGATCCTCTCCCGGAGCCGCTGGAGTGCCGTCGCCACGCCCTTGAAGAACAGGCTGAGCTTGGTGCTGGGTTGGAGATGCTCGTCGGAGGGATACCCAAAGTCCTCCATCCCCAGCTGCGCCAGCTCCCCGTCGATGACTGCGGCGATATTCACCAGACCCTTGGTCCAATGCTCCACCGTCTCCCTAAATGAGTTCTGGGTAACGGCGATACTCGCCAGCAGCGCCTTGTCAGCCTCGATCTTCTCCGACAGGGTCACCTCTCGCTCCCTGGCGGCGTCTAGCGTCTGAGTCAACGTGGCCGGCTTCAGCTCGAGATCCGCCTTGGAATCCTTGGCGGCACTGAGCTCCTTTCTCCTCTCTGCGAGAAGGCCTTGCAGCTCACCATGAGCGGCAGCATCCTTCTCGCGCTCGCGCTTGAGCGCAGCGAGCTCCTCGCCGCTCACCCGGAGATCAGCCTCCAGCTGCGCTACCTTCACCTCCAGCTCTTTCTTGGCGGCCTCTGCGATTGCGGCAGCATCCCTTGCTTCCTTGAGAGCCCCACCAAGTGTTTCCTCGCGCGCGACCAGCTCCTCCTCGTAGCTGTCAAGGTTGGCCTTCCGCTGCACCAACTCGCCTTCTCGCGCGGACTACTTCTCGGCAGCAAGCCTTTGTTCCTCCTCAGCTTCGGCCTTCTCCAGAAGGAAGGCTGTACGCTCCTCGGCGTGCCGCTCCCGCTCATGTGCCAGGGACCGGAGAGCTTCTTGATTGAGGCCCCGGAGCTCCTCCGCGCGTTTCTCCATATCGACTCCCGCCTTCGCGACAAGCGCTTCCCGGGAAGCCAACTTGGCTTGTCGTGCGCGGTAGAGTGATAGCAGCTTCCACAGCAGCTGCTCCTCCTTAGGCTCACCACTGCTGCTGCTTGGCGCATCGACCAACGACAGCCCGGCGGAGGCGAGCAGCTCCTCATCGAAAGCTTCTCCTTCGACCGGCGCCCTGGAGCTCGACGCCAAGGGAAGCTTGATGAAGATACCGTCGCCGGCCTTCAAGTAGGCACCGGGCTGGGGCTCTTTAGAGCCCGGCTCCGCGGCAGCAGCGGAGGGATCGGCGGTTGGCGCAGCGCCTGGCGCTCCTGCGGCCTCAGGGCCATCAGTGCGATCGCCCGACCCCTCGCCAGCTTCTGCGGCGGCAGCCTTGGCGGCCTCTTCGCCGCTGGGCTCATCAGCACCGGTCCCTTCTTCGTTGGCGGCGGCGTCGTCGTTGCCGCCATGCGCGCCTTCTTCGCCGGCGTCCTCACTCTCCATTGGCTCCGCAGCAGATGGATCTGAGAAACGAAGAAGGGAGAAAAATCAAACAAAAATCCAAGAAAGGGAATTCAGAAGAAGAAGAACCCAAGGGAAGATTTCAGGCAAGAAGATTACCTGTACTAGGATCTGCGGTCGTGGTCTCAACCACCGGAGGATCACTGGTGCCATCCCTTGCCGGAGAACTGTCCCTTGCCGGGGGGTTCTCCCTTGCCGGAGAGCGCTCCCTTGCCAGGGACTCCTCCCTTGGCGGCGTAGTTGAAGCGGATGGCACTTAGGGGGCGGCTTCCGGGCCCTCCTGGTGAGGTTGTTCTGCTCCTACACAAATCAACAAGCAAGATATCAGTAGAGAAAAGAGCACCCATGCGCGCCCGACAGCAGGAAGTAAACTACAAACTTACACTGGGGGCTGCGCTGGGGGCTGCTTTGGGGAGTGGTTGCAGGGTCCGTCAAGGTGGTCTCAGACACACCACCTGCTGACACGTTGGGATCATCTTCGATGACAATTACCAAGGCCTTGGCCCTCTTCGCCGCTCTCTGGGCCAGCGTCCTGAAAAGGAATGGGTTCAGATTGAAGCAAGTCAGAGACAAGATAAAAGCAGGAAGAATTGAAGAACTACAAGAACACCAAAGAAACTTACTCTTCTTCCTCCTCGTCGGAGCTGAGCGCGGAGAGATCAAAGTCCGGCTCCCCTCCGATGCGGCGAGGCGGAGGAGTAGGATCCCTTGCCCGCTTGGCAGGGGCGGTGGCGGTGGACCGGGAAGATCCCGCTCCAGTTGCCGCAGCAGCGTGAGGCGCTCCCGCGGTAACATTGCTTGCCGCGGTGGAGCGTGTCGCACGGCTTGGCGGCTGTTGGCTTGTTTGCCGCCCCGCTACGTCCCCGGCCCTGCGGAGACGCCTTCTTGGCGGGGCCGGGGGCTCCGCCTGCGGCAAGCTGTCTGAGGGCTCGGGCTCTTCCTCCCCGGCCTCGCTCGGTTCGTCTTCAGGACCGGCAAGCTCTTCCTCGCCGACAAACTCCTCGCGCTCGGCAAGGCTTGCCGCCTCTGCTGCCTCTGCCTCCTCCACAGTGAACCCGAACGCGCCTGCGGCAGCTGCTGCCGCAGCCTCTTCCGCCCTAGTGGCGATGTGCTACAGCTCCGCGTCGATAGTGTCGCGGGTGAGGCTCTTCTGTTCGTCGGCGTGGACCGGCACTTCTACCAAGTCGTCGAAGGACGCTTGTACGACGTCATCCGCAGGCTCTTGCCAAGTTGGCGCGATTCCGTGCGAATCGCACAACGGCATCATAGCGCGGATCCGGTCAAGCGATGAATTGTTGCATAACGGAACGACGCTCCTCGGCAGAGTGAATGGATGTTGGGGATCTCGTTTGAACAACTCCAGGAGCATCGCATCCAACTCCAGGACGGTGAAGTTGAAGTTGAGACCCGGGCGCAACCTCATGATGTCCGCCGAGTTCTTGAACTCCCAAGCGGGTCTCCCCCTCTCCTGGAGGGGGTGATGTGGCAGCGAAGGAAATCTACGCCGACGGTGCCTACAGTGAGCCCGGCAAGCCTAAGGCGAAGGATTCGGGTGACAGCAATCTTCAGCCTGTCGTCCTCCGGGGCCACATTGCTCCAATCATTACCGCGCACTATTGGGGCTTGGCGCAGGGCAGTGAACGGCTGCGGATTCTCCTCGATGATCCAGCACCACTCCGCTCTCCACTCCTCCCACTTGCTGCGGAGCTCATCCTCCAGATACGTCTCCTTCATGCCGACCCTCGAGATCCAGGCGATCCCTCCGGCAAGCGGCTCTCCTCTCTCGACCCGAGGCATGAAGAAGTGGCGGAAAAGGGCTACATTTGGGTGGACTTCGACAAAGTTTTTGCACAAATGTGCGAAAACTGCCATGGTCAGAACGGCGTTGGGGGTGAAATCAAGGAGGCGGAACCCGTAGGTGTTCATGATGTCGCAGAAGAAATCAGAAAAGGGCGGGCAGAGCCCGCAGTAGAAGAACAATGCGAAGAACGGGTACCCGCTTGGAGCCAGTAACGAAGCTGCAGCCGGGAGTACCCTCGTGCGCGGATGCGCACGCGTCTCCGTCGACCAGAAGAGGTAGTTGTACTCCCTCAGCTCCTGCGCACCGAGCTAAGGGGGGAAGAGGGCCCGCTCCTTCCGCAGCGCCGCGAGCCGCTGCGCCTCGCCTGACTTCACACCCTTCCCCATGTCGGCTTTCGGAGCCATGGCGGAGGTGGTAGGGGAGATCGGCGGCGGTGGTGATGCTGGTGGCAATGGGGAGCGGGGCGCTGCTCTCTTTCTGCTTCGAAAAGAAGGGGGGAGCGGCGGAGGTTTCTGGAGTTGGAGCAACAAACGGCGAGGTGGGCGAACTGGCCCTATTTCCCCTGCTTATAAAGAGGGAGGGGGCGGACGTTTTGCCCTTGCGAATAAAGAATCCACCCACGATCTCTCCCACGATGCCGCATTCAACGCGTGCCGTTCAGGGAGGGCGCGGTGGATACGGAGCAGGATTCGGCGTAACCCAGGCCGCGTGTGCCCGTGCCCTGTTTTGGGCCTGGCCCAACAGCGCTCGGCACCGTGTGTGGCCAAGGCCCGGGGGCTCCTGTCGGTGTACTAGAGTAGGGGTACCTTAGTATCCCGAACTTGTGCACGGGCAGTCGCAGCGCCCCACGGCAAGGCTTGCTGGGCGATCGCCAAGGTCCTCCATGGTTCCTTTGGAGCCATTCAAGAACAAAGTATTCAAGACAAGACCTCGGCAAGAGGAGCTTGCCGGGAAGGCCAACCAAGGCATCCCAAGGAACTTTCCACGACGCGCCACGCGTCCTGGCAAGGCGACAAGACCCCGGCAAGAGGAGCTTGCCGGGAAGACCAACCAAGGCATACCAGGGCCCGGTGAGAGACAAGCTTCCGGACCCGACAAGACAACGGCTGCGGCAAGGCGCTTGCCGCGGCAGGCGGCCACTCTGTACCCACGCACCAGCACATCTGCCGACGTGTCGCTCTGGGGGCCTCTCTAGGCCCGCGTGGCGTGAAGCTGTGCAGCCAGCGGTGCGCGGTGGCATGCAACGCTGACAAGATCGCCATCGTGGCGAACGGTGGCGCTCCTGACGGTCCTTTTCTACACTGTTTGGGCGACGCAGACGGGCATTTAATGCCCTTTTCCCCCGCCGTCAGGGTTAGGTAGGAAACACTGTACAAGTAACTGTACCAACCACCTCGCTTTTTACATTTGTACCCTTGTTTACGTTGCCACCTGTCGGTGACCCCTTGAGCATATAAAAGGAGGCCCATGCGCAACATAGAGGGGGTTCGGATCATTCGGAAGCCAGAGAAACACTTAGCTCACTCTCGAGCAAGAACATAATAGAATCAGACAAGCAGCAGTAGGAGTATTATCTCTCCGGAGAGCTCCGAAGCTGGGTAAACTGCTTGTGTGCTTTGCCTCGATCTGCTCATCGTGCGACCTCCGCCCCCCCCCCCCCCCGCCGAACCGAAAGGGGCTCGGTCCGCCGGCCCCATAGGTGTTCGTGGATCAGTTTCCCTGACACAACCAAAAGCCTAAGCTTGGGGATTCCCCGGGAGGCATCTCCTCTTTCGTCTTCGTCTATTGGTAACTTTACTTGAGGCTATATTTTTATTCGCCACATGATATGTGTTTTGCTTGGAGCGTCTTGTATGATTTGAGTCTTTGCTTTTTAGTTCACCACAATCATCCTTGCTGTACACACCTTTTGGGAGAGAAACGCATGATTCGTGATTTATTACAATACTCTATGTGCTTCACTTATATCTTTTGAGCTAGACAATATTTCTCTAGTGCTTCACTTATATCTTTTTAGAGAACGGCGGTGGTTTTATTTTATAGAAATTGTTGAACTCTCATGCTTCACTTATATTATTTTGAGAGTCTTTTATAATAGCATGGTAATTTTCTTTGGTTATAAAATTAGTCCTAATATGATGGGCATCCAAGATGGGTATAATAAAAACTTTCATATAAAGTGCGTTGAATACTATGAGAAGTTTGATTCTTTATGATTGTTTTTAGATATGAAGATGGTGATATTAGAGTCATGCTAGTAGAGTAGTTGTGAATTTGAGAGATACTTATGTTAAAGTTTGTGATTCCCGTAGCATGCACGTTTGGTGAACCATTCTGTGATGAAGTTGGAGCATGATTTATTTATTGATTGTCTTCCTTATGAGTGGCGGTCGGGGACGAGCAATGGTCTTTTACTACCAATCTATCCCCCTAGGTGCATGCGCATAGTACTTTGTTTTGACAACTAATAGATTTTTGCAATAACTATGTGAGTTCTTTATGACTAATGTTGAGTCCATGGATTATACACACTCTCACCCTTCCACCATTCTAGCCTCTCTTGTGCCGCGCAACTTTTGCCGATACCATACACCCAACTTATACCTTCCTCAAAACAGCCACCATACCTACCTATTATGGAATTTCCATAGCCATTTCGAGATATATTTCCATTCAACTTTCCATCGTTCAATTTATTATGACATGCTCCATCATTGTCATATTGCTTTGCATGATCATGTAGTTGACATCGTATTTGTGGCAAAGCAACCGTTCATAATTTTTCATACATGTCACTCTTGAATCATTGCGCATCCCGGTACACTGCCGGAGGCATTCACATAGAGTCATATTTTGTTCTAAGTATCGAGTTGTAATTCTTGAGTTGTAAGTAAATAAAAGTGTGATGATCTTCATTATTAGAGCATTGTCCCAGTGAGGAAACGATGATGGAGACTATGATTCCCCCACAAGTCGGGATGAGACTCCGAACAAAAAACAAAAAGAAAAAAAAGAGGCCATGGAAAAAGAGAAAAAGCCCAAATAAAAAATGAGAGAAAAAGAGAGAAGGGGCAATGCTACTATCCTTTTTCCACACTTGTGCTTCAAAGTAGCACCATGATCTTCATGATAGAGAGTCTCCTATGTTGACACTTTCATATACTAGTGGGAATTTTTCATTATAGAACTTGGCTTGTATATTCCAATGATAAGCTTCCTCAAAGTTCCCTAGATCTTCGTGAGCAAGCAAGTTGGATGCACACCCACTTAGTTTCTTTTGTTGAGATTTCATACACTTATAGCTCTAGTGCATCCGTTGCATGGCAATCCGTACTCACTCACATTGATATATATTGATGGGCATCCCCATAGCCCGTTGATATGCCTAGTTGATGTGAGACTATCTTCTCCTTTTTGTATTCTCCAAAACCACCCTTCTATTCCACCTATAGTGCTATGTCCATGGCTCACGCTCATGTATTCCGTGAAGATTGAAAAAGTTTGAGAACATCAAAAGTATGAAACAATTGCTTGGCTTGTCATCGGGGTTGTGCATGGTTAAATATTTTGTGTGATGAAGATAGAGCATAGCCAGACCATATGATTTTGTAGGGATAACTTTCTTCGGCCATGTTATTTTGAGAAGACATGATTGCTTTGTTAGTATGTTTGAAGTATTGTTGTTTCTATGTTAATATTAAACTCTTGTATTCAATCTTTCGGATCTGAACATTCATGCCACAATAAAGAAAATTACATTGATAAATATGTTAGGTAGCATTCCACATCAAAAATTCTGTTTTTATCATTTACCTACTCGAGGACGAGCAAGAATTAAGCTTCGGGATGCTTGATATGTCTCCAACATATCTATAATTTTTGATTGTTCCATGCTATTATATTATCTTTTTTGGATGTTTAATGGGCTTTAATATGCTCTTTTATATTATTTTTGGGACTAACCTATTAACCGAGGGCCCAGTGCTAGTTTCTGTTTTTTTTCCTATTTTAGAGTTTTGCATAAAAGGAATACCAACCGAAGTCCAAACCGAATGAAACCTTCACGATGATCTTTCTTGGAACGAAAGCAAACCAGAAGACTAGGAGATGAAGTCGGAGACGTAACAAGGAGGCCACGAGGTAGGAGGGCGCGCCCAGGGGGTTGGCGCTCCCCCACCCTTGTGGGCCCTCATAGCTCCACCAACCTAGTTCTTTCGCTTATATATACTCTTATACCCTAAATACATCAGGGGGAGCCACAAAACCACTTTTCCACCGCCGCAACCTTCTATACGCATGAGATCCCATCTTGGGGCCTTTTCCGGCGATCTGTCGGAGGGGGATTCGATCACAGAGGCCTTCTACATCAACACAATCACCTCTCTGATGAAGCGTGAGAAGTTTACCACAGACCTTGGGGGTCCATAGTTATTAGCTAGATGGCTTCTTCTCTCTTTGATTCACAATACAAAGTTCTCCTTGATGTTCTTGGAGATCTATTTGATGTAATACTCTTTTGCAATGTGTTTGCCGAGATCTGATGAATTGTGGATTTATGATCAAGATTATCTATGAATATTATTTGGTTCTTCTCTAAATTCTTATATGCATGATTTGATATCTTTGCAAGTCTCTTCGAATCATCGGTTTAGTTTGGACTACTAGATTGATCTTTCTTGCCATGGGAGAAGTGCTTAGCTTTGGGTTCAATCTTGCAGTGTCCTTTCCCAGTGACAGTAGGGCCAGCAAGGCACGTATTGTATTGTTGCCATCGAGGATAACACGATGGGGTTTTCATCATATTGCTTGAGTTAATTCCTATACATAATGTCATCTTGCTTAATGCGTTACTCCGTTCTTTATAAACTTAATACTCTAGATGCATGCTGGATAGCGGTCAATGTGTGGAGTAATAGTAGTAGATGCAGGCAGGAGTAGGTCTACTTGACACGGACGTGATGCCTATGTTCATGATCATTGCCTTAGATGTCATCATAATTATGCGCTTTTCTATCAATTCCTCGGCAGTAATTTGTTCACCCACCATAGTATATGCTATTTCGAGAGAAGCCACTAGTGAAACCTATGCCCCCCAGGTCTCTTTTCCATATTACTGAATCTCATTTACATCTTGCTAGTTTTTGATCTACTATTTTGCAGTCTTTAATTTCCAATCTATAAACCAAAAATACCAAAAATATTTACTTTACCATTTATCTATCTCTTTCAGATCTCACTTTTGGAAGTGACCATGAATGGATTGATAACACCTTTATCGCGTTGGTTGCAAGTTCTTGATTATTTGTGCAGGTATTCAGTGACTTGTGTGTCATCTAGTACTGGATGGATACCTTGGTTCTCAAAACTGAGGGAAATACTTACACTACTTTGCTGCATCACCCTTTCCTCTTCAAGGTAAAACCAACGCAAGCTCAAGAGGTAGCACATCTGTGCTTGGTAATGGAGAAATTGAGGGAACATCAACTGTATGCCAAGTTCAGTAAATGTGAGTTTTGGCTGGATGAGGTAGCATTCTTTGGACATGTTGTTTCTGGTAATGGAGTTGTAGTTGATCTATTCAAGGTTGTCGTAGTTATAGAATGGGAGTCACCCACGTCAGTTGGGGTGATTCACAGCTTTTTGGGCCTTGCAGGTCATTATAGGAGGTTTATTGAGAACTTTTCCAATATTGTAAAGCCTATGACTGAATTGTTGAAGTAGGAGAAGAAATTTGTTTGGACTAACGAATGTGAAGCCAGCTTCCAGGAGTTGAAACAGTGCTTCGTTACAACACCAGGCTTAACTCGGTCAGATATACATAAAGACTTTCAGGTATATTGTGATGCTTCTCGTCAAGGACTTGGGAATGTTTGATGCAGGCAGGTAAAGTTGTTTCTTATGCTTCATGCCAGCTTAAGAATCATGAGCATAATTATCCTGCGCATGATTTGAAGTTAGCCTCAGTTATGCATGCATTGAAAACTTGGAGGCATTATCTTGTTGGTAATCATTGTGATATATTTACTGATCATAAGAGCTTGAAGTATATTTTTACACAAAAGGAATTGAACTCAGGCATAGGAGATGGTTGGAGCTTATTAAGGACTATGATTTGAATTTGCATTATCAACCTGGTAAGGCAAATGTTGTTGATGCATTGAGTCATTGGAGCCATGTTAATGCAATTAATATTGAGGATATGCCACTGGAAATATGTAAACAATTCAGTTGGAGATGGTTCCTATGGGATATTTGGCAACAGTGGAGGTAAAGCCTACTTTGCTCAACAGGATCAGAAAAGCTCAGAAGGATGATAAGGAGATTGCTGAGATAAAACAGAATATGACAAAAGGAAAGGCAGAAGGTTTCCATGAGGATTAACATGGAGCCATATGGTTTCAGAAGCATATTTTTGTACCTTAGGATGCAGATATCAGAAAGTTAATTCTTCAGGAGGCGCATGATTCACCTTATTCTATTCACCCATGTAATACTAAGATGTATTTGGATTTGAGGGAAAGATTTTGGTGGCCTAGCCTAAAGAGGGGAATTGCTGAGTATATTGCAACATGTGATGTGTGCCAGATAGTTAAAGCAGAACATTACAGACCAGTAGGTTTGTTACAACCATTGCCTATACCTGATTGGAAGTGGAATGAGTTTGGTATGGATTTCATTACAGGTTTACCCAGGGCTCGGTCGATTCTATTTGGGTAGTTGTTGATCATTTGACTAAAGTTGCTCACTTCATCCCGATAAAGACTACTTATACCGGTGCTCAGTTAGCAAAGATTTATATGTCCAAAATTGTTTGTCTATATGGAGTTCCAAGGAAGGTAGTGTCTGATAGAGGTACTCAGTTCACATCCAAATTTTGGCATCAGTTGCATAAATCCTTGGGCACCAGGCTTGAGTTCAGTGCATATTTCCATCATAGACAGATGGGTAGATAGAGCGGGTAAATTAGATTTAGGATATGTTGAGAGCTTGTGCTCTAGACTATGGGTCTAGTTGGGATGATAATTTACCTTATGCAGAGTTCTCATATAATAAAAGTTATCAAGCTAGTCTGAAGATGGCACTATTTGTGGTACTGTATGGTAGAAAGTGCAGGACATTGTTGATGTGGGATTAGGTTGGAGAGCATCAATTGGACCAGACTTGATCAGAAATGCTTAGGAGATGGTCAAGTTGATTTGTGATAGGCTGAAGATAGCACAGTCCAAACATAAGAGTTATGCAGATGCAAAGCATAAGGATATGACATATGAGGTAGGAGACCGTGCATATCTTAGAGTTTCACCACTTCGTGGAATTAAGAGATTTGGTACCAAAGGTAAGTTAGAACCATGTTTTATGGGGCCTTACAAGATCTTGGAGCGTAGAGGAGAGGTAGGTTATCAGCTGGGGTTGCCAGAATCCTTGTCAGGAGTTAATTACGTGTTTCATGTATCGCAATTGAATAAGTGCCATGCAGAGATGATGGATGTTCCTTTGACAGACAAAGTGCCACTTGAGGCAATTCAGTTGGAGAGTGATTTGACATATGAGGATAAGCATCTTAAGATTCTGAAGACAGTAGAGAGAGTTACTCGCACCAAGATAATCAAGTTAAGCAATGTTTAGTGGGATCATCATACAGAGGAAGAGGCTACATGGGAATGAGAGGAGGACCTCAGGAAGGATCACCCACACCTATTTGCTAGCCAGCCCGAATCTCGAGGGAGAGAGTCATCTCAAGTGGGTAGATTTGTAACATCCCAATTTTTCTAATTAGGATGGTATTAGATCATTTCTATGCATGTCATAATTTTATTGTATTATTTTCTTTTTATGAATATTAAATTAATTATGCAACTCAAGGAAATTTATTGGAGTGGAGATAACATGACTTCTCCCCTGTGAAATAAAAAGTTCATAATGTCAGGAATATTATTTCCAGTTCACCTGACATGTTTTGGTAATTTTATGAACTCCAAATTATTTTATTTGAGTGTTTTATTACTATTTTGTGGCCTATTTTATGAAAGTATTTTTTCAAAACTTGCATTAGGGGTGGAACTAGTTTTCTTGTGGTCTATAATAGTGTTATTATTTTTATTGTTGTTTATACTATATTAGGAATTTTTTTTTATTTTACCATCTATTTTATTTTTCTGTAGCTAAGGTTTTTTTAAGAAAAAATGCAGCGCGCGCCCTATGCAGTCGGGCGCACAGCCGCAGCCCAGCACTCCCGTTACCCACGACCCATTAACCCTACCGAAGTTGTACGCCACTTCCATCACTCCCACCGCCTTGATCCGCTAATAACAGGCCCCGCACCCATGCCCATGTTCTCCTTCCTCGAGCAAGACACCGCCGCGCCTCAACGCACGCATGCCCGAGCTCAAACCCGAGTCGAGTTCGCGCACCCGAGCCACCCCGTGCATGCCCGAGATGTCTAGTGCAAGCCAAAGCCCTAGAGGAACCCTCGAACCCCTTTCCTGATGTCTCCTGTCCCCGCATGCTTCGGATAGGGTGAATTAGATCTCGCCGTGGAGCCCAACTGCTACCGTCTTTGCCGGTCGTTCGCGTCGCCGTAAGAGCACACGTAGCCACACCACTTGTTTCCCTCGAATCCCCTCTTTTTTACGCGTGTGTTTGACACCTTTTGAGGAACCACAGAGCACTAGGAGAGCCACCCGAAGCCGAGCCGAAGCACCGGAACACGCCGCGGTTCATGTCACCGCCATCGCCTATAGAGGATGCCCCGTTGCCGTTTAAGCCATCATCGGCACCGCCGTCCCACACCGTGACGGCCCGTCACAACGACTTCGCCGGAGCACCATTGTGCATGCCAGAGACCGCTGTCGCTTTCCCCTGCTTACGGTGAGCATGCACGCACATCACACTTTCAGCCAATCACGTGATGCAACGTGGCGATGTGCTATAGTAACCGCAATAGCAGTTGAAAACAGAGTTTCTTTTTTTGTTTTTTCACAGATTTTCACCCAAATTTCAACTAGCTATATCTTTTAATGTATATACTAAATTTAGGTGATTATTTTTCCTATTTACTCACAATGACTAGAAGAATATGGTAGTACCAAATTTTCACATGTTTGCACTGTTCAAATTTGAGTTTGACCAAATTCAAATTGGACGTTCCGAAGGCCATAACTTTCAAACCGTTTAGCGGAATTGAATGATTCTTTTTGCATTGTGATCCTAGTGCAATTTAGTTAATTTGTACATGCATATATGCTACTGTTGTTTGTGTTTAAAAATGTCTTCTTGCTGTTTGTTTTATTTTGGTTCTATGTGAGTTTCGTGATTGATTTGTGGAATTGTGTGAAGCATGTAGATTGTTCAGAGTGCGATGCCAACTCTTTTCAGGAGTGTGACATTTTGAACCAGAATCAAGGCATGTTACATGTTGATCATCCTTTACCTATTTTTTCTATTCATGTAGTATATATCACATTATGAATATGTGCATGTATAGGAATACTAGTATATTATGCTATGCTATTGAGCTACCTCCTCGTCAATGCATATGGTGGTAGTGGTAGTTTTGCTATACTTTGTAGACAGGGTTGGTTCTTGTATACATTGAGCTTATGTGAGGATTATATATATATATAATTGAGTAGTAACTAAGGATATAATTCACCTCTCGGCGGAATTGGTGTTGTTGGGTGGTTTCAAGAACATCATGGTTTATACCTTCTAAATGTAAGTGGAATGCCGCCCAGGTTGAAAAATATCAGACAAACTTTATGACTAGTAGCTTCCATGTGCAACCACTAGCTAAATGGGATTTAGCTTAGTTGATTAGGTTGTGGGATCCTCGCCCAGGCAAAGGTAGCAAATGTAGATATGAGTAGGTGTACCAGCTGCCTATGGGTGGAGGTGACTACTTCTTAAAGACTTCATCTCAATCTTCGGGTTGAGTCTAATGGGTAAAGTGTGCAAAACTCCGCAGAGTATCAAAACTAATCGATTAGACGTGTCCCGGTTATTGACAAATCTGAGCGACTATGCCATTACAGTTGTTGCATGATCTTGATAGATGTCACACTCAATAAATTTGTTGGGAAACTTAACAATGGGTAGGTTGAAATTGGAGTTGCGAAAACCATATGTATTTAATTTTAGCAACAAAATTAAATTAAAATTTGACTATTAGGTAGTATGTGGACAAAATTAGCTTTTCTGCAAAATAACCACCAAGCCTTTCTTTTTTTATGTACTATATGCATATACATGTAGGTATGCTTTATTATTACTTGTACATCTCCAACGTATCTATAATTTTTTTATTGTTCCACGCTATTATATTATCAATCTTGGATGTTTTATATACATTTACAAGAACCTTTATATCATTTTTTGGGACTAACCTACTAACTTAGTGCCCAGTGCCAGTTGTTGTTTTTCTCCTTATCTTTTACTTTCCAGAATATCAGTACAAAACGAAGTCCAAATGCCATGAAATGTTTTGGAGATTTTTGGGTGATAAGAGACCCTAGAAGCTTCTAGAGGCCATGAGAAGATGGAGGAGTGTCCCACTAGGCACCAGGGCGCGCTAGGGGCCTCTGGCGCGCCCTGGTGGGTAGTTGGGCCAACAACCCTCCGTTTGACCTACCTCTGCCTCTATAAATACTCTAGAATCCCAAAACCTAGAAGGGAGTCCCCGAAATACTTTTTCCATTAGCTCAAGTTCCAGAACCACGAGATCCAATCGAGTAGCCTTTTCCGGCACTCTGCTGGAGGGGGAAACAATCATGGAGGGGTTGTTCATCATCCTTGCTGCCCCTCTGATGATGCGTGAGTATTTTACCACAGACCTACGGGTCCGTAGTTAGTAGCTAGATGGCTTCTTATCTCTTTTTGATCTTGAATACAATGTTCTCCTTGGTGTTCTTGGAGCTCTATTTGATGTAATGACTTTTTGCGGTGTGTTTGTTGGGATCCGATGAATTGTGAGTTATGATCAGATCTATCCATGAATATTATTTGGGTTTTCTCTGAAATCTTTTATGCATGATTATTATAGCTTTCTATCTTTTCTCCGATTTATTGGTTTGGTTTGACCAACTAGATTGATTTATCTTGCCACGGGAAGAGGTGCTTTGTAATGGGTTTGATCTTGCGGTGCTCAATCCCAGTGACAGAAAGGGACATGACACATATGTATAATTCCTATTAAGGGTAAAAAGGTGTGGTTTATTCATACGTGAGTTTATCTTGTCTACAGCATACCATCTTTCTTAAAGCATTACTCCGTTTTCCCATAAATTTAATACACTAGATGCATGCTAGATAGCGGTCGATGTGTGGAATAATAGTAGTAGATGTAGGCAGGAGTTGGTCTACTAATCTTGGACGTGATGCCTATATACATGATCATTGCCTTGGATATCATCATAATTATTTGCCTTTTTGTCAATTTTCCAATGTTAATTTGTTTACCCACCATATGCTATTTTCTTGAGAGAAGCCTCTAGTGAAAACTATGGCCCCGGGGTCTATTTTCTATGATATATTAAAACCAAAAATACCTTGCTGCAATTTTCTTTTTCTTTTTTAGTTAGATCTATCTATCTATAAAAACCTATAAAATTTAATCTTGCTCATAACCGTTGAGGGATTGACAACCCCTCTACGTGTTGGGTTGCAAGTATTTGTTATTTGTGTGCAGGTGCTGTTTACATAGTGTTGCTTGGTTCTCCTACTGGATTAATAACCTTGGTTTCAAAACTAAGGGAAATACTTATCTCTACCGTACTGCATCATCCTATCCTCTTCGGGGAAATCCCAACGCAGCTCACAAGTAACAGGAAAAATTTCTAGCGCCGTTGCCGGGGAAACGTCATCAACATTTATCAAGTACCTACACATAAACTTTCACCTCCTTGCATTTACTTTATTTGCTATTTGCCTCTCATTTTCATCTACCCCACTTATAAAAAGTTTTTACAAAAAAAATAAATTACGTTTGCATTTTTATTTTTGCTTGTTCGCTTGCTTTTATTGTCTTCATGTCATGGCCCAAAAACATAAAATATACAAAAAATGCAAAGATAACTACGGATCCACTTCAAGTTTTGTACTTGGATCATCTTCAAACCATTTGTGCTCGTGCTGAAACCCCAACTAGTTTAGTTGAGGGAAAATCATTAGATGAGCATGCTCATTTTGTGCGTCACCGTTTGTCTCAAAGGGGAGACTTTTGTGCAGACAAATAAATAGTTTACAATGCTATGGTTGGAATCTATGTGAAATTTATGATTTCACTTGTTGCTCTAAGAACCCTAAGAAACATCTTCCTTGTGTATGTGAGTTTAATGACAATGAAATCTTATCTTTTTATGTGAAGGATGTTTGTAGTTACTATCATATCGAACAAATTGAAGAATTTGTTGCTTTTAAGGGTGCTTATGAAGTATGATGGTACTCTCTACAAATTTGAAATTTTTGACATACTTTAATACTACTATGAAAACTATGCCGCTTTGGAAGAGATTAATGATATGTAGGAATCTATGGATAATTATGATCCCATTAATTCGCTTGAAATAACCCACTACAAAAAAAGACACATCCGTGACATTTTGGCCCGAACAAAAAAAATATGTCATGGTTATGACACTTCTATGACATAATTGTGACAAAAACACGTATCATCGTAGATGTGGTGGGCACCAACTTCTATGACCCATGACAAAAACTGCGCTTTTCGTCCTTGGCGGGCCGGAGACGCACCTACATAACATTCTTTGGGTCGTCCATGACACATAGAATCATGGTAGAAGCTAGGGCGAGGAAAAAATTTCGGGGAGTTCCCAGTTATGGTGGGCGGTCGGGGCCGAGCGATGCACTATGGTTGCACATTTCTCTCGTACATAGGCACGTGTGTGTACGAGGCGTTGGATCTAACTGAACCCGAGGGATTGCACTAGCTATGTTACTGAACCATAGCGATCGATCCTTACTGAACCCGAGGCATTCCTTCGTTGCTGACTGAACCCAAGCGATTCCTTGGCTGCTATTGCTAACTAAACCCGAGCGATCGATTGATGTTGATGCTTAATGAAGCCAATTGAGCCCCCATGTGAGACGCAGCCAGCCGGTGTGTTGGGTTGCCTCTCGATGAACAGTGACCGTTGCTACCGCGTGCATGATACGTAGAGCGAGTCGATACGTGGTGATTCGAGGCTGTGGATGAACGGTTCACGGTGGGGGTTGGATGAACAGGACCCCTTTGTAGTAGGTAGTTGCCGCTGGATGAAGAGGACCCTGAGGAGGCCGTCGTACCCTAGTAGATAGGGGGTGGATGAACAAGACCCCATGTAGGCTGGATGAGCAATAGGAAGTGGAGGCTGGATGAATAGTAGCACGTGGATGAATACTATCTTGTGGAGGCTGGAGGAAGTCTACGACGGATGAACAGTAGCCCGTGGAGGATGGAGCGAGGCAGTAGACGATGGATGAATAGGACCTCGTTTTGACCGTGGGCGCTCGAACAGAAGTCTGTTTCATTTTGTGGTACCCCTCCCGGTCAACAGGAAGCCATTTCGACCGTAGGCACTCGAGCAGAAGTCTGTTTCCTCCGTTTTGCGGTACACCAGACCCTTCTCGATGAATAGGACCATGTTTTGATCATACACGATTTAACAGAAGGTTGTTTCCTTTGTTCTATGGTATGTGAGACCTTGTTTTGGTTATGCCGTCCAAACCGGTTGGCTCCCGATGAACATGACGTATTTCAACCTAGTCTGTTGCCTCCCAATGAACACGACGGTATTTCCTCTGTTACGACCCAGCCGGTTGTCTGCCGATGAATAGAATGACATCATTGTATGCGTTAGAGACCCCACCCATATGCACGTATGTAGATGTATTTACTTTATTGTAGCATGGATGTACCTACGTGTACACGATATAGACGGGACTGCCTGACATGCTACGCCGGCGCCTCTACTTCAACACTTGCTGCTCCTTAGTCAGCCACGGTACATCGCTGCAGAGTGACTGATCGACCACTATGTACATACAAGTTCGTGGCCAGACAACTAACGCTACCTTTGCTTCAACCTGGTGGGTCCCAGCTGTCAGGGGGTAAGAAGGCACTTCCTTCCATGCAAAGATGTAGCTAGTGGGTCCCAGGTGTCAAGGGGGAATGTTTTTTTGCAAAATACAGAGGCCCTTCTGGTGGATCCCTGCTGTCAGGTGGAGGAATCATTAGTTTGCGTGTAATGAGGCACTTCCTTGCTGCGGCCATGGACCCAGATGTCAGCCTCTCCACGTATAGTCCTCTTCCAATGGAAGTCGTTCCTTGACCATGTTGACCACGCTACACCAAGAGCACCAAGGCATTGGACGAAGGCGAGACCTAGGAAGGGAATGACCTAGAGCCGGGGAAGACTCGGCAGTTGTTTCCCACGCGGAGGGGAGTATGAGGGTTTAATAGTTCGGCTGTAGTGTGAGGCTGCTGTCGCCAGAGAATAACAGAAGGTCTAGGTGAGTACAGGGATGGCCATGCCAGCAATGGGAGTAGGGTGGGGCGGTGAGGCCTGTGCGACAGCACAACCATCCACGGGAGGCAGGAGGTGGCACGGCCGGCACTGGTTTGGGCGGCTAGAGCAAGAAGACCATAGGCTGAAGAAGCACGACAACTGTTGGATGGACATCGTACGGTCACTACAGCTAGAATCATTTATATTGACTAAGTTGACAAAGCCATGCATCCACGTCAACTTACTAGGCCCACAGGTCATCCTCCAAATATGGTGGCTCCTCGCTAGCAGGGGGAGTATTCATTTTTTTGTGTAATAAGGAGGCACTTCCTTGCGTGCGAAGATATAGCTGGTGGGCCTGAGCTGTTAGTGGGAGGAATGTTTTTTCGTGAAATACAAAGGCCCTTCCAGTGGGTCCCCATTGTCAGGTGGAGGAATCATCATTTTGCGCGTAATAAGGAGGCACTTCCTTGCATGCGGCCGTGCGCTCAGCTATCAGCCTCTCCATGTACAATCCTCTTCCGATGGATGTTGTTCGTTGACCACGTTGACCATGCCGCGCTGAGAGCACCGATACGGTGGATGACGACGAGGCCTAGGAAGGGAACGACACGGTGCCAGTGAAGACTCGATAGTTGTTTCCCACGCGGAGGGGAGTATGAGAGTTTACTGGTTCGTTTGTCATCACCGAAGAATAACAGCATGTGTTTGTGAGTGGAGGGAAGGCCTGGCCAGTGGTGGGAGTAGGGTGGGATGGTGAGGCCCGCACGGTAGCATAGCCGGCCATGGGGGCAAGAGCAGGCGGTCCCACCGATGCTGGTTTGGGTGGCTGCTGAAAGAAGATCGGAGATTGAAGAAGCAGCAAGGCCGTTCGATTGATATCCAGCGGTCACTGCTGCTAGAATTGTTTGTTGACTAAGTTGACAAAGCCCTGCGTACGTGTCATCTTAGTAGGCCCACAGGCCAGCCTCTGAATCCGGGGAGTCCCAGTTGTCATCGGGAGGAATGATTTTGTTTTTCATGTAATAAGGAGAAAATTCCTTCTGTGTGAACATATAGCTGGTGGGCCCCAGATGTCAGGGGATGGAATCATTTTTTCACGTGATAAGGAGGCAAATGCTTGCGTGCGGCCATGGACCATGGGGGTCCCTACTGTCAGCCTCTCCACATACATCCCTATTCCGATGGCCGTTGTTTGTTGAATGTTGACCACGTTGAGCACGCCGCTCCTAGAGCACCAACTGGGTGGATGACAACGAGGGCTAGGAATGAAATGACCCGGAGCTGGCAAAGACATAGAAGTGGATGCCCACGCTGAAGGGAGTATGACAGTTGACTGGTTCGGCTGTGGTGTGAGGCTGCCATCGCCGGAGAATAACAGGAGGTGCGGGTGGGTAGAGGGATGGCCAAGCCAGCAGAGGGAGTAGGGTGGTCTGGTGAAGCCTACGCGACATCATAGCCAGCCATGGGAGGAGGGAGCAGGCATTCCCACCGGCGCTGGTTTAGGCGGCTGGAGCAGGAAGATCATAGATTAAAGAAGCACGTCGTCCGTTGGATGGACATCCAACAGTCACTGCTGCTAGAATTGTGTGTTGACTATAACTTGACAAAGCCTTGCGTAAATAAGTGAGCCTCGAAATCTGTGGCGTGTATAACCCATTTGCAATTATTTTTATAATTCATACCCCATTTGCTAATTCATATGGAATTTATTGCAACCCATTTTCCATTTTTAGGTTGTTGCCCATTTTCTGGTCACTACCAAGGTTAAATTTTGAAATAAAAAATATTTGAAATTTTAAAAAAAATCCATATTTTTCTGGGGTACAAAATATTTTTAATCATAAAATTAGGAGCCATATTAAAACTAATTTATAAATAAATTAATACTATGTTATGTTAAAATCTAATGAAATATAAAATGTCAGTGCAAAACAAAAACAAAAAAGAAACTAATTGCCCATTTCCTATATATATTTTTTGGAATTTGTAGCCCATTTCATATAGATTTTAAGATTTACTGTCCATATTCTGGCTAGGCCGGAGTACATCTCTCCTCGTCTTGAAAGATTTGAAGCCCAGTAAGTCGGAGAAAACTGAAAGCACAAGTGCTCCCTGGGTGATTTTGGTAATTTATGTCAACATATCTCTTGTTGGACTAATACCTTTACCTAGTATGTTTTAGATAAGTTCAACAATGGAGTAGCATGGACTAGAGGATGTGGAACCCCTTCAAGACGCTAAGGACAAAGGGTTAGCTCAAGCTCAAAGCACAAGACTATACACTTTCTATTTTAGTGATCCAAGATCACATTGAGTCTACAGGAAAAGCCAATACTATCAAGAGGGGATGAGGTGTTGCTTAATGGCTTGCTTACTCAAAGTGCTTAGTGATATGCTCCAAAGCCCTCAACTACTTTCTCACATCCACATATGACCCAGACCAAAAGTCCAACTCGGCCCCACCGATTCGTTCTATCCGGCGCCACTGAGTTCAGGTGTCATAGCCACTGCCACAAAACCCTAATCAAATTGGTCTCACCGATAGGGATCTCGGTCTCACCGAGATGGGATTGTAATCTCTATGTATGTATCCATTACCAAAATCGGTCCCACCGAGTTTGTCTAATCGGTCTCACCAAGATTACGTTATGCCCTAACCCTAACCATATCGGTCGCACCGAGTTGACATGTCGGTCCCACCGAAAATACTAACAGTCACATTATTTGCTAAATCGGCCTGACCGAGTTTGACGAGTCGGTCCCATCGAGATTGGTAAGTTGTGTGTAACGGTTAGATTTTGTGTGGAGGCTATATATACCCCTCCACCCACTCTTCATTCGTGGAGAGAGCCATAAGAACATGCCTACACTTCCAACATACATTTTCTGAGAGAGAACCACCTACACTTGTGTTGAGGTTAAGATTTTCCATTCCTATCATATGAATCTTGATCTCTAGCCTTCCCCAAGTTGCTTTCCACTCAAATCTTCTTTCCACCAAATCCAAATCCTGTGAGAGAGAGTTGAGTGTTGGGGAGACTATCATTTGAAGCACAAGAGCAAGGAGTTCATCATCAACACACCATTTGTTACTTCTTGGAGAGTGGTGTCTCCTAGATTGGATAGGTGTCACTTGGGAGCCTCCGACAAGATTGTGGAGTTGAACCAAGGAGTTTGTAAGGGCAAGGAGATCGCCTACTTCGTGAAGATCTAACCTAGTGAGGCAAGTCCTTCATGGGCGACAACCATGGTGGGATAAACAAGGTTGCTTCTTCGTGGACCCTTCGTGGGTGGAGCCCGCCGTGGACTCGCGCATCCGTTACCCTTCGTGGGTTGAAGTCTCCATCAATGTGGATGTACGATAGCACCACATATCAGAACCATGACAAAAACATCCGTGTCTCCAATTGCGTTTGCACACTCCAATCCCATCCCTTTACATTCTTGCAAGTTGCATGCTTTACTTTCCGCTGCTCATATACTCTTTGCATGCTTGCTTGTTATGTATTGTGAATGCTAAACTTGTACCAGAACTCCACTTCAACTTAAAGAAATTAAAAACTGCAACTTTTCTCACTTAGTGTCTAAACACCCCCCCTCTAGACACCTCGTCTTGATCCTTTCAATTGGTATCAAAGCTTTGGTCTCCATTTCTTTTGTTTAAACACCATTGGAGGAAGATGGGTGAGTCTACTTTGGGGAGTCTTAGACATAGAGTGCCTATACTTGATGGAGAGTACTTTTATAAGTGGAAAAATGAGATGCTTGTGATTTTCAATGAATATCATTTGAACAAGTACATTGCTAGCCCTTGTGCACCTCATGTTGATCCTATGCGTCCTACCCTTGATGAGTCAATTGACATGATCTGCAATCTTAGAACTGTTGATCTTATCACTAGAGGTTTGCCTAGATATTTGATAGCTTGCTTGCCTACTCTTAAGTGTGCCTACACCATATGGAAATTTCTTGAGGAACGTTTTCCAAATTATTCCTTGGAAAATCTAGATGAAATTCTCCATTAGTCTATTGCCTTGAGTAAGACGAATTCAAATGATCCTATGTTTGGTGATTGTCTATTTGATCTTACAAACCTTATGCGTGCCAAAGGAGATGTTGGAATTGTTGGAAATATGCCCTAGAGGCACTAATAAAATGGTTATTATTGTATTTACTTGTTCATGATAATTTTCTATTGTTCATGCTATAATTGTATTAACTGGAAACCGTAATACATGTGTGTGAATACATAGACCACAACATGTCCCTAGTGAGCCTCTAGTTGACTAGCTCGTTGATCAACAGATGGTCATGGTTTCCTGACCATGGACATTGGATGTCATTGATAACGGGATCACATCAATAGGAGAATGATGTGATGGACGAGACCCAATCGTAAGCATAGCACAAGATCAGTAGTTTGTTTGCTAAAGCTTTTCTAATATCAAGTATCATTTCCTTAGACCATGAGATTGGGTAACTCCCTGATACCGTAGGAGTGCTTTGGGTGTACCAAACGTCACAACGTAACTGGGTGGCTATAAAGGTGCACTACGGGTATCTCCGAAAGTGTCTGTTGGGTTGGCACGAATCGAGACTGGGATTTGTCACTCCGTATGATGGAGAGGTATCTCTGGGCCCACTCGGTAATGCATCATCATAATGAGCTCAATGTGACTAAGTAGTTAGTCACGGGATCATGCATTATGGAACGAGTAAAGTGACTTGCCGGTAACGAGATTGAACGAGGTATTGGGATACCGACGATCGAATCTCGGGCAAGTAACATATTGATTGACAAAGGGAATTGCATACGGGATTGCTTGGATCCTTGACATCGTGGTTCATCCGATGAGATCATCGTGGAACATGTGGGAGCCAACATGGGTATCCAGATCCCGTTGTTGGTTATTGACCGGAGAACGTCTCGGTCATGTCTGCATGGTCCCCGAACCCGTAGGATCTACACACTTAAGGTTCGGTGACGCTAGAGTTGTTATGGGAAATAATATGTGGTTACCGAAGGTTGTTCGGAGTCCCGGATGAGATCCCGGACATGACGAGGAGCTCCACAATGGTCCGGAGGTGAAGATCGGTATATTGTACAAAGGGTATTGGAGTCCGGAATTGTTTCGGGGGTACCAGATGATGACCAGCGTGTCCGAAAGGGGTTTCGAAGGCCCCGGCAAGCATTGGGGGGCCTTATGGGCCAAGGGGAGAGGGCACATCAGCCCACTAAGGGGCTGAGCGCCCCTCCCACCCCATCTCACATAACCAGGAGAGGTGGGGGCGCCACCCCTAGGGCAGCCGCCCCTCCCGGCTTGGGGGGGGCAAGTTTCCTAGGGGGTGGGGGCGCCCAAACCCATCTAGGGTTTCCCCTGTAGCAGCTGCCCCTCCCCTAGGGAACCCTAGGGCGCCTCCCCCTCCTCCCTTCCCCCTATATATAGTGAGGGAGAGAGAGCGCAGCCGCACCCGTCCCCTGGCGCAGCCCTCTCCCTCCTCCAACACCTCCTCCTCCTCCGTAGTGCTTAGCGAAGCCCCGCCGGAGAACCACGAGCTCCATCGCCACCATGCCGTCGTGCAGCTGGAGTTTTCCCTCAACTTCTCCTCTCCCCTTGCTAGATCAAGAAGGAGGAGACGTCCCCGGGCTATACGTGTGTTGAACGCGGAGGCGCCGTCCGTTCGGCGCTTAGATCGGAATCGACCGCGACCTGAATCGCTGCGTGTACGACTCGACCAACCGCGTTTTTGTAACGCTTCCGCATCATGATCTTCAAGGGTATTAAGATGCACTCCCCTCCCTCTCGTTGCTAGTCTCTCCATAGATTGATCTTGGTGATGCGTAGAAAATTTTGAATTATTGCTACGTTCCCCAACAGTGGCATCATGAGCTAGGTCTATTGCGTATATTCTATGCACGAGTAGAACACAAGTAGTTGTGGGCGTTGGTTTTGTTCAATATGCTTACCGTTTCTAGTCCTATCTTTTTTCGACAGTATTGTGGGATGAAGTGGCCCGGACCGACCTTACACGTACACTTACGTGAGACAGGTTCCACCGACTGACATGCACTTGTTGCATAAGGTGTCTAGCGGGTGCCAGTCTCTCCCACTTTAGTCGGATCGGATTCGATGAAAAGGGTCCTTATGAAGGGTAAAAAGCAATTGGCATATCACGTTGTGGTTTTGGCATAGGTAAGAAATGTTCTTGCTAGAAACCTATAGCAGCCACGTAAAAACTTGCAACAACAATTAGAGGACGTATAACTTGTTTTTGTAGCATATGCCGTGTGATGTGATATGGCGAAGAAGGATGTGATGAATGAAATATATGTGATGTATGAGTTTGATAATATTCTTGTAATAGGAATCACGACTTGCATGTTGATGAGTATGACAACCGGCGGGAGCCATAGGAGTTGTTTTTAATTATTGTATGACCTGCGTGTCACTGAATAACACCATGTAATTACTTTACTTCATTGCTAAACCATTAGCTATAGTAGTAGAAGTAATCAGTTGGCGAGACAACTTCATGGAGACACGATGATGGAGATCATGATGATGGAGATCATGGTGTCATGCCGGTGACGATGATGATCATGGACCCCTGAAGATGGAGATCAAAAGTAGCAAAATGATATTGGGCATATCATGTCACTATTTGATTGCATGTGATGTTTATCATGTTTATGCATCTTATTTGCTTAGAACGACGGGGTAGTAAATAAGATGATCCCTAATAATAATTTCAAGAAAGTGTTCCCCCTAACTGTGCACCATTGCAAAAGTTCATTGTTTCGAAGCACCACGTGATGATCTGGTGTGATAGATTCTAACATTCACATACAACGGGTGTAAGCCAGATTTACACATGCAAAACACTTAGGTTGACTTGACGAGCCTAGCATGTACAGGCATGGCCTCGGAACACAAGAGACCGAAAGGTCGAACATGAGTCGTATAGTAGATACGATCAACATGAAGATGTTCACCGATGAAGACTAGTCCGTCTCACATGATGATCGGACACAGCCTAGTTGACTCGGATCATGTATCACTTAGATGACTAGAGGGATGTCTATCTGAGTGGGAGTTCATTAAATAATTTCATTAGATGAACTTAATTATCATGAACATAGTCAAAAGGTCTTTGCAAATTATGTCGTAGCTCGAGTTTTAGTTCTACTATTTTAGATATGTTCCTAGAGAAAATTTAGTTGAAAGTTGATAGTAGCAATTATGCGGACTGGGTCAGTAAACTGAGGATTGTCCTCATTGCTTCGTAGAAGGCTTATGTCCTTAATGCACCGCTCGGTGTGCTGAACCTCGAACGTCGTCTGTGGATGTTGTGAACATCTGACATACACGTTTTGATGACTACATGATAGTTCACTAATGTTAAACAATTTAGAATTGTGGCGCCGAAGACGTTTTTGAAACGTCGCGGAACATATGAGATGTTCCAAGGGCTGAAATTGGGATTTCAGGCTCGTGCCCACGTCAAGAGGTATGAGACCTCTGACGAGTTTCTTAGCCTACAAACTAATTGAGAAAAGCTCAATCGTTGAGCTTGTACTCAGATTGTCTGGGTACAACAATCACTTGAATCGAGTGGGAGTTAATCTTCCAGATGAGATAGTGATGTTTCTCCAAAGTCATTGCCACCAAGCTACTAGAGCTTCATGATGAACTATAACCTATCAGGGATAGATATGATGATCCTTGAAATATTCGCAATGTTTGACACCGCGAAAGTAGAAATCAAGAAGGAGCATCAATTGTTGATGGTTAGTGAAACCACTAGTTTCAAGAAGGGCAAGGGCAAGAAGGGATACTTCATGAAATGGCAAATCAGTTGCTGCTCTAGTGAAGAAACCCAAGGTTGAACCCAAACCCGAGACTAAGTGCTTCTGTAATGAGGGGAACAGTCACTGAAGCAGAACTACCCTAGATACTTGGTAGATGAGAAGGCTGGCAAGGTCGACAGAAGTATATTGGATATACATTATATTGATGTGTACTTTACTAGTACTCCTAGTAGCACCATGGTAATAGATACCGGTTCAGTTGCTAAGTGTTAGTAACTCGAAATAAAAGGCTACGGAATAAACGGAGACTAGCTAAAGGTGAGATGATGATATGGTTTGGAAGTGTTTCCAAGGTTGATGTGATCAAGCATCGCATACTCCCTCTACCATCGAGATTGGTGTTAAACCTAAATAATTGTTATTTGGTGTTTGCGTTGAGCATAGACATGATTGGATTATGTTTATCGCAATACGGTTATTCATTTAAGGAGAATAATGGTTACTCTGTTTATTTGAATAATACCTTCAATGGTCTTGCACCTAAAATGAATGGTTTATTGAATCTCGATCGTAGTGATACACATGTTCATGCCAAAAGATATAAGATAGTAATGATATAGTGCCACCTACTTGTGGCACTGCCATTTGAGTCATATTGGTATAAAACGCATGAAGAAGCTCCATGTTGATGGATCTTTGGACTCACTCGTTTTTGAAAAGATTGAGACATGTGAACCATGTCTATTGGTATATACGCATGAAGAAACTCCATGCAGATGGACCGTTTGGACTCACTTGATTTTGAATCACTTGAGACATGCAAATCATACCACATGGGCAAGATGACTGAAAGCCTCGTTTTCAGTAAAATGGAACAAGAAAGCAACTTGTTGGAAGTAATACATTTTGATGTGTGCAGTCCAATGAGTGCTGAGGCACGCAGTGGATATCGTTATGTTCTTACTTCACAGATGATTTGAGTAGATACTGAGTATATTTACTTGATGAAACACAAGTCTGAATTATTGAATGGTTCAAGTAATTTCAGAGTGAAGTTGAAGATCGTCGTGACAAGAGGATAAAATGTCTATGATATGATCATAGAGATGAATATCTGAGTTGCGAGTTTGGTACACAATTGAGACATTGTGGAAATTGTTTCACAACTAACACCGCCTGGAACACCATAGTGTGATGGTGTGTCCGAACATCATAGATGCACCCCATTGGATATGGGGCATACCATGATGTCTCTTATCGAATTACCACTATCGTTCATGGGTTAGGCATTAGAGACAACCACATTCACTTTAAATAGGGCACCACGTAATTCCGTTGAGATGACACCGTATGAACTATGGTTTAGAGAAACCTAAGCTGTCGTTTCTTGAAAGTTTGGGGCTGCGACGCTTATGTGAAAAAAAGTTTCATCCTGATAAGCTCGAACCCAAAGCGGATAAATACATCTTCATAGGACACCCAAAACAGTTGGGTATACCTCCTATTTCAGATCCGGAAGCAAAAGTGATTGTTTCTAGTAACGGGTCCTTTCTCGAGGAAAAGTTTCTCTCGAAAGAATTGAGTGGGAGGATGGTGGAGACTTGATATGGTTATTGAACCGTCACTACAACTAGTGTGTAGCAGGGCACAGGAAGTTGTTCCTGTGGCACCTACACCAATTGAAGTGGAAGCTGATAATAGTGATCATGAAGCCTCGGATCAAGTCACTGCCGAACCTCATAGGACGACAAGGACGCGTACTGCTTCAGAGTGGTACGGTAATCCTGTCTTGAAGGTCATGTTGCTAGACAACAATGAACCTACGAGCTATGGAGAAGCGATGGTGGGCCCGGATTTCGACAAATGGATCGAGGCCATAAAATCCGAGAGAAGATCCATGTATAAAACAAAGTGTAGACTTTGGAAGAACTACTTGATGGTCATAAGGCTGTTGGGTACAGATGGATTTTAAAAGGGAAGACAGACAATGATGGTAAGTGTCACCATTAAGAAAGCTCGACTTGTCGCTGAGATGTTTTCCGACAAGTTCAAGGAGTTGACTACGATGATACTTTCTCACTCGTAGCGATGTTAAGAGTCTGTTAGAATTATATTAGCAGCTACCGCATAATTTATGAAATCTTACAGATAGGATGTCAAAATATAGTTTCCTCGACGATTTTCTTGAGGAAAGGTTGTATCTGATACAACCAGAAGGTTTTGACAATCCTAAAAGATGCTAACAAGTATGCAAAGCTCCAGCAATCCTTCTAAGGACTGGAGTAAGCATCTCGGAGTTGGAATATATGCTTTGATGAGATGATCAAAGATTTTGGATTTATACAAAGTTTATGAGAAACTTGTATTTCCAAAGAAGTGAGTGGGAGTACTATAGAATTTCTAATGAGTATATGATGTTGACGTATTATTGATCAGAAATGAAATAGAATTTCTAGAAAGCATATAGGGTATTTGAAAAGGTGTTTTTCAATGGAAAACCTAGATTAAGCTACTTGAACATTGAGCATCAAGATCTATAAGGATAGATCAAAAACGCTCAATAATACTTTCAAATGAATACATGCCGTGACAAGATTTTGAAGAAGTTCAAAATAGATCAGCGAAGAAGGAGTTCTTGGCTGTGTTATAAGGTGTGAGTATTGAGTAAGACTCAAGACATGACCTCGGCAGAAGAGAGAGAATGGACGAAGGTCGTCCCCTATGCTTCAGACATAGGCTCTACAGTATGCTATGCTATGTACCGCACCTGAAGTGTGCCTTGCCATGAGTCTGTCAAGGGGTACAAGAATGATCCAGGAATGGATAACAAGACAATGGTCAAACATATCCGTAGTAACTAGTGGACTAAGGAATTTTCTCGATTATGGAGGTGGTAAAAGAGTTCGTCGTAAAGGGTTACGCCGATGCGAACTTTGACACTAATCTGGATTATTCTGAGTAGTAAACCGGAATCATATAGTAGAACAGTTATTTGGAATAGCTCCAAATAGAGCGTGGTAGCTGCATCTAGGAGATGACATAGAGATTTGTAAAGCACACACGGATCTGAAAGATTCAGACCCGTTGACTAATAACCTCTCTCACAAGCGAGATATGATCAAACCCCATGCGTGTTGAATTCATTACAATCACATATTGATGTGAACTAGATTATTGACTCTAGTGCAAGTGGGAGACTGTTGGAAATATGCCCTAGAGGCAATAATAAAATGGTTATTATTGTATTTCCTTGTTCATGATAATTTTCTATTATTCATGCTATAATTGTATTAACTGGAAACCGTAATACATGTGTGTGAATACATAGACCACAACATGTCCCTAGTGAGCCTCTAGTTGACTAGCTCATTGATCAACAGATGGTCATGGTTTCCTGACCATGGACATTGGATGTCATTGATAACGAGATCACATCATTAGGACAATGATGTGATGGACGAGACCCAATCGTAAGCATAACACAAGATCGGTAGTTCGTTTGCTAAAGCTTTTCTAATATCAAGTATCATTTCCGTAGACCATGAGATTGTGTAACTCCCTGATACCGTAGGAGTTCTTTGGGTGTACCAAACGTCACAACGTAACTGGGTGGCTATAAAGGTGCACTACGGGTATCTCCGAAAGTGTCTGTTGGGTTGGCACGAATCGAGACTGGGATTTGTCACTCCGTATGACGGAGAGGTATCTCTGGGCCCACTTGGTAATGCATCATCATAATGAGCTCAATGTGACTAAGTAGTTAGTCACGGGATCATGCATTATGGAACGAGTAAAGTGACTTGCCGGTAACGAGATTGAACGAGGTATTGGGATACCGACGATCGAATCTCGGGAAAGTAACATACCGATTGACAAAGGGAATTGCATACGGGATTGCTCGAATCCTTGACATCGTGGTTCATCCAATGAGATCATCGTGGAACATGTGGGAGCCAACATGGGTATCCAGATCCCGCTGTTGGTTATTGACCGGAGAACGTCTTGGTCATGTCTGCATGGTTCTCAAACCCGTAGGGTCTACACACTTAAGGTTCAGTGACGCTAGAGTTGTTATGGGAAATAGTATGTGGTTACCGATGGTTGTTCGGAGTCCCGTATGAGATCCCGGACATGACGAGGAGCTCTGGAGGTCAAGCTCGGTATATTGGACGAAGGGTATTGGAGTCCGGAATTGTTCCGGGGGTACCAGGTGATGACCAGCGTGTCTGAAAGGGGTTTTGGAGGCCCCGGCAAGCGTTGGGGGGCCTTATGGGCCAAGGGGAGAGGGCACATCAGCCCACTAAGGGGTTGAGCGCCCCACCCACCCCATCTCACGTAACCAGGAGAGGTGGGGGCGCCACCCCTAGGGCAGCCGCCCCTCCCTGCTTGGGGGGGCAAGTTTCCTAGGAGGTGGGGGCACCCAAACCCATCTAGGGTTTCCCCTGTGGCCGCTGCCCCTCCCCTAGGGAACCCTAGGGCTCCTCCCCCTCCTCCCTTCCCCCTATATATAGTGAGGGAGAGAGAGGGCAGCCGCACCCTTCCTCTGGCGCAGCCCTCTCCCTCCTCCAACACCTCCTCCTCCTCCGTAGTGCTTGGCGAAGCCCTGCCGGAGAACCACGAGCTCCATCGCCACCATGCCGTCATGCTGCTGGAGTTTTCCCTCAACTTATCCTCTCCCCTTGCTAGATCAAGAAGTAGGAGACGTCCCCGGGCTGTACGTGTGTTGAACACGGAGGCGCCGTCCGTTCGGCGCTTAGATCGGAATCGACCGCGATCTGAATTGCTGCGTGTATGACTCCACCAACCGCGTTCTTGTAATACTTCCGCATTGCGATCTTGAAGGGTATGAAGATGCACTCCCCTCTCTCTCGTTGCTAGTCTCTCCATAGATTGATCTTGGTGATGCGTAGAAAATTTTGAATTATTGCTACGTTCCCCAACAGGAATTATTAGTGATATCATTTCCGAAGCTATCAAAATTCATAAGGAAGATCATTGTCAAACTCATTCTAACGAATCACCCTCTCTAGGAATTGATCCATCACATGACGATGTTGAACATGGATACTATGATGAGGATGATGATAGTGACCTTGATATTGATGATGCAATGAGACACTTTGGTCTTATGGCAAATCTTCGGGGATATATGGTAGGAGGAAAGGAATGGGTTCTTGATAGTGGATGTACCGATCACACGACCAGGGATAAAGATATGTTTCGTGAGCTTGCTGAAAACGACGGCCCTCGAAAGTATGTCACTTTTGGTGATGACTCAAAGGGTAACGTGGTTGGCCTCGGTAAGGTGGCCATCTCACATGATAGCTCCATTCAAAATGTCATGCTCGTTCAATCTCTTGGCTACAATTTACTTTCAGTATCTGGACTTGCTGATTTTGGTTTCAAGGTCCTATCCACTGAAGTAGATTGCCAAGTGTTTCATAAAGATAATCATAAAATGGTCTTTACAGGTATACGTAGAGGTGATCTTTACATTATTGATTTCACTAAAAAGTCTCAACCTAGAACTTGCTTTATTGTTAAATCCTCTAAAGGCTGGTTATGGCATAGACGACTAGGTCATGTGGGCATGCGAAACCTTGACAAGCTTATTAAAGGAAATCATATCCTTGGTGTTAACGATGTCATATTTGATAAGGATAGACTTTGCAGCGCTTGTCAAGCAGGTAAACAGGTTGGAGGAAGGCATCCCGTGAAGAACATCATGACCACAAGGAGGCCACTCAAGCTACTTCACATGGATCCTTTTGGTCCCAAGGCCTACAAAAGTCTCAGTGAAAATTCTTTTGGTCTAGTTATAGTTGAAGATTTTTCAAGATTTACGTGGGTGTTCTTTCTCGATGATAAATCGCAGGTCCAAAAGATCTTCAAAAAGTTTGCTAGGAAGGCCCAAAATCAATTTGAAGTGAGGATCAAGAAGGTTTGCAGCGACAATGGAACGGAGTTCAAGAACGCAAATGTGGACACCTTTCTTGGCGAAGAAGGGATTTCACATGAGTTCTCGGCTACGTACACACCTCAACAAAATGGAGTTGTTGAGAGGAAGAATCGGACGCTCATCGAAATGGCGAGAACGATGATTGATGAGTACAAGACGCTAAGCACTTTTGGGCGGAAACGGTTGAGACAGCTTGTCACGCAACAAATCGCTTGTATCTTCACAAGCTACTCGGCAAGACGGCATACGAGCTCCTCACCGGTAACAAACCCCAAGTTGGATACTTTCGAGTATTCGGCTGAAAGTGCTACATTCTTGATAAGCATCGTCGTTCTAAATTTTCTCCTAAGTCTCATGAAGGTTTCCTACTTGGTTATGGCTCAAACTCTGACACTTACCATGTCTACATTAATTTCACCTGAAAGGTTGAAGAGACGGTAGATGTGAAGTTTGATGAATCTAACGACTCGCAAGTAGAGCCATTGCCAATTGATGTAGGGGACAAAGACACTTCGGAAGCAATCCAAAACTTGTCTATTGGCAAGATTCATCCAAAGGAGGTGAAGGAGAGTACCTCGTCCATCCAAGTGGAAGCTTCCACCTAACAACAAGGGGAACCAAGAGTTGATACGGAAGCATCCACAAGTGGGACACACCAAGACGAAGAAAACGAGGAAGTACACGAAGAAGAACATCAACAACCTCCTTCTCCACCACGACAAGGGAACGACAATGTCAACAATGAAGAAGGCCAAGAAGAAGAACAAGATAAAGAATATGTTCCACCAAGATCCAAGCAAAAGCTTTCACGGTTCGAGCAAGAGTTGCTAAAGACCATCCCGTCGAGCAAATCTACAATGATATCCAAACCGGGAGAATCACTCGCTCTAAAACTCGTTTGGCTAACTTTTGTGAACATTATTCATTCATCTCTAGCATTGAACCTATGAAGGTTGAAGAAGCATTGGAAGATCCAAATTGGATAAACGCTATGCATGAAGAGCTACACAACTTTGAGAGACATCAAGTTTGGACATTGGTTGAGAAGACCGACAACAACCACAACATCATCGGTACCAAATGGGTGTTTCACAACAAGCAAGATGAAGATGGACAAGTAGTTCGCAACAAAGCACGTCTCGTCGCCCAAGGATACAACCAAGTCAAAGGTATGGACTATGGTGAGACATACGCCCCCGTTGCTAGACTAGAGTCCATTCGCATCTTACTTGCCTATGCTAATCACCATGATATCACCTTGTACCAAATGGACATTAAAAGTGCTTTTCTAAATGGTTAAATAGAGGAGGAAGTTTATGTTAAGCAACCTCCCGGCTTTGTCAATCCTAAGAAACCCAATCATGTTTACAAACTTCACAAAGCTCTTTATGGTCTTAAACAAGCTCCTAGAGCATGGTATAAATGCTTGACCAAGTTCCTTATTGAAAAAGGCTTTGAAATTGGAAAAATTGATTCTACTCTTTTTACTAAAAGGGTTAATGGAGAACTATTTGTGTGCCAAATCTATGTTGATGATATTATATTTGGTTCAACTAACCCTCACTTTAGTGAGAAGTTTGGAAAGCTAATGCCAGAGAAGTTTGAGATGTCTATGATGAGTGAACTCAAATTCTTTCTTGGTTTGCAAATCAAGCAAACTAAGGAAGGTACCTTTGTCTCTCAAACAAAGTACACCAAGGACTTATTCAAGAAGTTCAGTATGCAAGAATGCAAAGGTATGACTACACCCATGCCTACTAGTGGACATCTTGATTTGACCAAAGATGGTGAACCGGTTGATCAAAAGGTTTATCGCTCTACGATTGGTTCATTGTTATATCTATGTGCTTCACGTCACGATATTATGCTAAGTGTGTGCATGTGTGCATGATATCAAGCCGCTCCTAAAGAATGTCATCTTAAGGCCGTGAAAAGGATAGTGAGATACTTAATTCATACACCAAATTTTGGCATTTGGTATCCAAAGAGGGCCTCTTTTAATCTTGTTGGCTACTCCGACTTGGACTATGCCGGTGACAAGGTTGATAGAAAGTCCACTTCGGGTACTTGTCAATTTCTTGGTAGATCTCTTGTGTCTTGGTCTTCCAAGAAACAAAACTCGGTATCCTTATCTACCGCCGAAGCGGAATACATTGCCGCTGGTTCATGTTGTGCTCAATTACTTTGGATGACCCAAACTCTTAAAGATTATGGGATATATGTGAAACGTGTTCCATTTCTTTGTGACAATGAAAGTGCTATCAAGATTGCTCACAATCCCGTGCAACACTCTCGAACTAAGCATATTGAAGTTCGTCATCATTTTATTCGAGATCATGTTGCCAAAGGGGACATTAATCTTAAGCATGTTCGCACCGATAAAAACTAGCGGATATATTCACTAAACCACTTGATGAGAAAGTGTTTTGCAGGTTAAGAGATGAATTGAACATCATTGATGCTTCAAACTTGGAGTAGGAACTCCATTTGGATACATGCAAGGCATGAGCCTATGACTAGTCCTTGATATTTCTCTTGTGAGGACTCTCTTATGTCTTGGATATATTTGCACCTTGCATGTTATCTAACCCATGTAGGTATTTGGATGAATCTAAATCTATGAGATTGCAACTCATACAAATCTTGAGCAACCTCTACATCACCAAGTCTCTACACAACGGTGGTTGAAGACAAGGAAGAACGAAACCCTTCAACAATATCCTTTGACAAATTCTATTTTGAACTTTATGTTTGTCATTTTGGATACACAAGTGCTCTTCCTTGCAAAAACTAACCCATTTAGGTAGATGAACTCAAACTCCAAGTGGTTCTTCCAACTCTTGATGAGCTACATCAACCTTGAGCAACCCACACAAGTTCAACTACATGATCATGATCAACACCACCACCCAAGGTATGGTATTCCATCTTAGAGAAGCTTTACTCCAAGTCATGGGTCAAAGCAACTCGACAAGATGTGAATACATCAAGATGCTTAAACAAAAAATGGTAACCCCATTTTGAGCTTAAACAATGAGTATGACCTATGATCAAGTGATCTCACTTGACTCCTAAGTCAATATACTCTAACATAGGTGACTTTGTCGCTGACCAATTCTAGATGAAGTTCTCTTGTGTTCTTTTCTGTGCTCTAGCATTTGTCTCATGCATATTTGTTTCAAAAAAAACTTCATCTAGATTTCTTTTCTGTTTTTGTTTGTTCTGCATTCCCTGCATCCAATTCCTTGCAAATCTTTCAGTTAATTCCTTGCAAATCCTTGTGAAATCTTGCTTGTCTAGTGAGCTTAGGTGACAAATGTTTTCTCTATGATGAACTTGGTCACACCGGTCTGTCAGCCGAATCCTTTCGGTGCAACCGAAGCACACAACTGGGTGCCACCGATTTCACTGCAGGAAAGACAGCTTGCCACTTGTTCCTGCATTCTTCTTGATCCAGCTCCAGTCAATGACTCTTGTCCTCTACCAGCATCACATTCAACTTGCTGCTTTGTTCTATGACTCAAGGACCAAACCCATTTGTGACAAAAATCCAGAAGAACCTTTCTTGGAAATTGATGTCGAAGGGGGAGAGAGAGATCACATCAAAGCTTAATCATATCTATAGGGGGGAGAATACTCAAGGGAGAGAGAGTAATCATCAAGGACCCCAGATGCTTGGTGTTCAAGAGGAGAGAAGTCACATGTCTTCAAGAGGGGAATGACATGTTCATATTTTTTTGTTTGCATTAGCTCTGTTTCTTTTCTTTGAGCTCTGATTTTCAGTTCCCTATCTTCTCCCAGTATCCCATGCTAGATTCAGGGGGAGCAAGACATCTAAGGGAGGAAATCCTTAAATTCATTGCACATCTTTACCTTTGGGGACATGTCTATGTTCAATGTGGTACTTAGTACTCACTCTACATGTCATCCCAATCTTGGTTCTCTTGTGGTTTCTTTTGTTTGCTCTGGCTAGTAGGTGCATATGTGTTATCTAACCTTGTTTACGCAGGTTCATTCCATCCTAAGCCAACTCAAGACCACAAGGTAAGTATATGCAACATAGTCATGTGTATGAGGATCTCTTGCTGATGTACATACTGTTTGCAAGAAGGACTTATGAGCATGAAGGTACATTTCCCATATTCACATCTTTTGCTCTGATGCATATAGACAAGATACATGTAACACATTGCTTACTCTGTCATGCTTATGCATTCACATGCTCCTATATATTCCATATTTACATGATTGCACACATGTAGGGGGAGCCTATGCATGTTACATGTCCTTCCAAAGCTTTACTTGTTATCCTCTATATCTTTATCTAAAGCTTTGATATATGTTGTCATCAATTACCAAAAAGGGGGAGATTGAAAGCAAAAGTGCTCCCTGGGTGATTTTGGTAATTTATGTCAACATATCTCTTGTTGGACTAATACTTTTACCTAGTATGTTTTGGATAAGTTCAACAATGGAGTGGCATGGACTAGAGGATGTGGAACCCCTTCAAGACGCTAAGGACAAAGGGTTGGCTCAAGCTCAAAGCACAAGACTCTACACTTTCTATTTTAGTGATCCAAGATCACATTGAGTCTATAGGAAAAGCCAATACTATCAAGAGGGAATGAGATGTTGCTTAATGGCTTACTTGCTCAAAGTGCTTAGTGATATGCTCCAAAGCCCTCAACTACTTTCTCACATCCACATATGACCCAAACCAAAAGTCCAACTCGGCCCCACCGATTCTTTCTATCCGGCACCACCGAGTTCAGGTGTCATAGCCACTGCCACAAAACCCTAATCAAATCGGTCTCATCGATTGGGATCTCGGTCTCATCGAGATGGGATTGTAATATCTCTGTATGTATCCATTACCAAAATCGGTCCCACCGAGTTCGTGTAATCGGTCTCACCAAGATTACATTATGCCCTAACCCTAACCATATCGGTCCCACCGAGTTGACATGCCGGTCCCACCGAAAATCCTAACAGTCACATTATTTGCTAAATCGGTCTGACCGAGTTTGATGATTCGGCCCCACCGAGATTGGTAAGTTGTGTGTAACGGTTAGATGTTGTGTAAAGGCTATATATAGCCCTCCACCCACTCTTCATTCGTGGAGAGAGCCATCAGAACATGCCTACACTTCCAACATACATTTTCTGAGAGAGAACCACCTACACTTGTGTTGAGGTCAAGATATTCCACTCCTACCATATGAATCTTGATCTCTAGCCTTCCCCAAGTTGCTTTACACTCAAATCTTCTTTCCACCAAATCCAAATCCTGTGAGAGAGAGTTGAGTGTTGGGGAGACTATCATTTGAAGCACAAGAGCAAGGAGTTCATCATCAACACACCATTTGTTACTTCTTGGAGAGTGGTGTCTCCTAGATTGGCTAGGTGTCACATGGGAGCCTCCGACAAGATTGTGGAGTTGAACCAAGGAGTTTGTAAGGGCAAGGAGATCGCCTACTTCGTGAAGATCTACCTAGTGAGGAAAGTCCTTCATGGGCAACGGCAATGGTGGGATAGACAAGGTTGCTTCTTCGTTGACCCTTCGTGGGTGGAGCCCTCCGTGGACTCGGGCAGCCGTTACCCTTCGTGGGTTGAAGTCTCCATCAACGCGGATGTACGATAGCACCACCTATCGGAACCACGACAAAAACATATGTGTCTCCAATTGCGTTTGCACACTCCAATCCCATCCCTTTACATTCTTGCAAGTTGCATGCTTTACTCTCCGCTGCTCATATACTCTTTGCATGCTTGCTTGTTATGTATTGTGAATGCTAAACTTGTACCAAAACTCCACTTCAACTTAAAGAAATTAAAAACTGCAACTTTTCTCACTTAGTGTCTAAACACCCCCCTCTAGACACCTCTTCTCGATCCTTTCAAAAACAAATAGGCCTATGTTGGGTATTCTTCAAAAGAAATGGTGGGCTACCTATTTCCCAAAGAAAAAAAACTGTTGGGTTGGTCATGTTGTTAGTCGGGCCACAGAGACCCCAAAACCCAGTTTATGCCCTACTCCGTCTGAACAAATCCTCAAAAACATGAATCCCGTCTGTACAACGAAAAAAACTACTGGAGCTGCTAGATCCCAGGTGTCAGCCGCTCCTTGTGCAATTCTGCCGTTAATTGACTATACGCTAACAATGATGTGGGTCCCAAAAATCAGCAGGGTGGATTAGAGTAAAAAAATCGAGGGGTGCATCTAAGTAGTAAGGAGGCACTTGCTTGCGTTCAGGAGTGGACCTAGTGGGTCCGTACTGTCATACTCACAACTACAGTCCTCTCCCTATTCACTATGTTAACAAGGTCGGACAGCGGCGCCGCTATGAGCACACCAAGTAAGAGGACCACGGCGAGGCCTCGGACGGGAATGAATAGGAGTCAGGGAAGATGCGGTTGTATGGCCATAGGTGGAGGGTATGAGGGTTCACTTGTTCTGGTGCGGGGTGGGCTGTCGTCGCTGGAGAAGAATAGGATGTGGGGGGAGTAGAGGGACGGCCTGGCCAACATTTCAGGGTATGACGAGGTGGCAATGCATGCACGGTAGTGCAACTAGCCATAGAAGGTGGGAACCCTTTGACCTTTTTCTTCGTTCGCCAAATCTTCTTCAGTTCTATCCAAGCTCAGTTTTTTCTGAATCTTTGTGGAAGAAGAAGCGGTTCACCGGCTACCACATCCAGGGATCCCACAAAATCATTAGACCTAGCGCCTGCTCGCTCTTTGATCAGTGATTCACCGGCCACTAGATCAATGAAGAATCTCTCAAAAATACAGGTGCTCCCGCTAGTGCAGGTTTGGTTTTGGCGGTTGGACCGGTCAGACCCAAAACTCATTATACTAGATTATAAGAATTAATTTTATATGGCTACAACTTATTGTAAAATGCTGCAGAGCACCTTTTTCTCCTTGAGGTTTTTTTGAGACAATTCTCTTCTTGAGGTGTGAAGCCAAGCACATTCATAAGCCCTGGGATAAAATGGTGTCTGCAATGTGTTAGGCTAGGTTGGGCATTATTATCAAATAATAATAATGAGCCGAAACTATCTATCATAGGAAAAAACTCGGTTACTCACAAAACTTGTGGTACTTGGGATTCCAACGGGATACCTGGGCAGCACAATCCCTAAAACAAACAAATGGTATGGAAAAAATATAATATTTATTGCAACCTACCGCTAAAAATTGTTAGATTTTGATCACGTTGATTGCTATTTGCATGGGCGACAGCCTGGTGGGGACCTGATAACATCCGCTGGTTGCAGGAAGAAAATGGTGGGAGAAAAAAGACCGGTTGCTATCTTTGCCTAAAAATAATATCGACCAAATGTAACGACACTCTCATAGTAAAATAATATCCTCATGTTAAAATTTGACTTTTCAAATTGTAATTTAAAGAACCTGTGCATGAGCATTTATCTTTATTTGTTTGTTTATGTTTAGGGGACATGAGCATGACCTAGGCCAGATTCATGTGAGAGCCTCCCTTCCAACTAATTATGGGCTCCTCTATTGGGCGTCAATCACTAGGTTGCATGTGATCGACAAGTGGAATATGTGTGTCGTACCAAAAAATAGTTTGTGCTACGTACGGGGTACTAAAGGATCGGACCATGCAACGATTTACAAAACATTGTGTTTATATCATTCTAAGGACACATTTATTCAACCAATAGATGAAATATATTACTGATTGTACATTGAAAACAGTAGCAGCAACAACCAGGGCTGGGGGTGCAACAGAAACAGAAAGCAGGCCAGAAGAGTAAAGACGCAGCTCTCTCTTACAAACCAAACATCGGCCGGCATTACAAAAGGGCTACCAAAAAGGAACAAGTGTATGCATCAAACTAAATAAAGATCCTACTACACCAAGTGTACACATCTAACTAACTGGCTCAGTTAGACGTACTATTATTAAGCTGTGGAGATTGGCTGACGGCTTGAACCAGATGGGTGCCTAACGGGGGAAACTCCAGCCAGCAGGTCAAAGTCTGATACTTGCGACCCTCTCTCCTATTTTGGCTACATAGCGTGGTGGCGCATATTAGGGTATGGTGCATGGGGAGACGCGTGGTATGTTGTGTACACACAGTTTTGCCTGATGAACGAAACCGCATTGCCATCCTTGCCATTAGTTATCTCTTGGTAAATCAAATAATTCAGTCTGAGAAACATAGAGCATGTACCGAGGCTACTCACCGGACTCCAGTCAAAAATTCCTGAAGGCCCAGAGAAGCTGGGATCCCGCTCAAAGACCATCCAGTGACTGTGATTGTATTCTGCAAAATAACACGTTCGGTATGTGCGAACGATCATCAATCATTTGCCATCGTCTGATCGAGCCTGGAACCACGTGCAACTGCCATGCCGCTTTTCTTTGAAAGGTTCTGGGATTAGGAAGGGTAGGGATACTAGGCAACAAACAACATCATATCAAGTTGGAGTCAAATAAAAAAGGGCTCGTACTGTAGCAATCTTAAGAACAACATGTTATGAGCATGAATATCTTTTTAGTAAATGTTCACAATAATATAAGCAAGCCATCATGATATCATAGGAACTAACATACTTCTGTAACAACCCTTTGTAGTGATGAATGGAGTAGGCCAGCAATATGTCCAACATAGAAGGAGTCCACGGCGTAAATGAAGCCCTTGTGTTCAATGGCATCAGAGAGCCATGGAGGATGTATGATCCTGCGATGGACGTGCAGATTTATCCACTTACCGCAGTGACCTGTCAGATTGGCGAGACCGCTTTGAAGAACGCAATTAGCCTGAAGTCTTTATAATTCACAGATCTTGTGGGCACTTGGCAGATTACAACCTTGAGCAAAGCAAACTTGGTATCATGTTGGCAACTATAAGATTACGAGTATTCTAGGCTGTGGTCCCAAAGCAGTGCAGTGTTAATCAAAGGAAGGGGGATCAATCGCCGGGTGTACACCTCCACGAGCATCCAGCTGTCGCGACCATCAACGAGCACCAGCCAATACGTGTTCATGTCGACCCAGTACATACCGTTAATGTAGTTGAGGGTGTCGGGGATCGGATCGCAGTCAAGGGGGTTGATGCTCGCCACCCTACGATTGTTATGCTGCATGACACACTATTTCTACAGATCTTGCGGCATCATCAAGCAGGGAGTTGGCTTAAAAAGCTCCGGCCTAAGGGCTTTGAGTAAATGGTATAGCCCGGACGAGCACGCGGCGAGTGGCATGGTACTGAGCTTATCCACACACGAAACAATGAGTTTGATTACCTCTTTGGGGAGAGAATTCCAGCCACTCTTTTGGCGAACGCTGCTTGGTTCTGCCATTGTTTGTTCTTGGGTTTCAGAAGAGGGGGCGCCTTGCGGGGATGGAAGATTGGACGATTATGTGCAGACGAGGATGGAGAAGCAAATATGTGCTGCGGGTAGTGGACACGTGAGGGAGTCCTGGATTAAGGGGTCCTCAGACAACCGGACTATGTAGTGTGGGTCGGACAGTTGGGCCGTGAAGATACAAGACATAAGACTCTCTCCCATTTCCAGATGGGACTCTCCTTGGCGTGGAAGGCAAGCTTGGCGTTCGGATATGTAGATTCCTTTCTCTGTAATCGACTTTGTACAACTCTAGTCCCCTCCGGTGTCTATATACACCGGAGGTCTTAGTCCATAGAGGCAATCATAATCATACATGCTAGACTTCTAGGGTTTAGCCATTACGATCTCGTGGTAGATCAACTCTTGTAATACTCATATTCATCAAGATCAATCAAGCAGGAAGTAGGGTATTACCTCCATAGAGAGGGCCCGAGCCTGGGTAAACATCATGTCCCCCGCCTCCTATTACCATCAACCTTAGACGCACAGTTCGGGACCCCTACTCGAGATCCGTCGGTTTTGACACCAACATTGGTGCTTTCATTGAGAGTTCCGCTGCGTCGTCACTAAAAGGTTTGATGGCTCCGTCAATCATCTACAACAATGCAGTCCAGGGGGAGGTTTTCCTCCCCGGACAGATCTTCGTATTCCGCGGCTTTGCACTGCGGGCCAACTCGCTTGGCCATCTAGAGCAGATCGACAGCTACACCCTTGGCCATAAGGTCAGGTTTGGAAGCTTGAATTACGTTGCTGATATCCGCGAAGACTCGATCTTCGACGGATTCGAGCCCATGGCAGCCGCTCCATGCCACCACGATGAACATGACCTAAATCTATCATCAGACCGTGCCCAGAAGATAGCGCATGTAACTGCTCTGGCCCTGGTTCCAGAGCAGATTGCGCCGTCCGAGGATGGGAAGTTCAACCCAGCCGCGGAGGCCACAGACTCAGCAGCGTTAGAGCCACACACAGATCCAACCTCGAGTGGGGTTTGTGTCACCGGAACCTCGGATTCGTCTCCGACCATAAGTTCCAAACAGCGTGCATCCGCGCCCATCAAACCTAATCAAGCGTCGATCGTTGAATTCAGCTCCGCGGACATCTTCGGGCACTCACCTTTAGGCGATGTGCTAAACTCATTAAAATCCCTCTCCTTATCAGGGGACTCTCAGCCGAACTATATCCGGTTTGGATTGGAAGCTGATGATGGAGAATTCAGCTTCCCACCCACCGCCCACTTCATAGACACTGTCGAAGACCTAACCGACATGCTCGATTACGGCTCCAAAGACATCGATGGTATGAACGACGATGCCGGAGAGGAGCAGGCACAAAAACCACCGCTTACAGGGTGCTGGACAGCCACCTCCTCGTATGACGTATACATGGTGGATACACCCAAAGAGAAGAACGGCGACAATGAAAAGGATCCAGTCGAGGACATAGCCTCCTGAGATACAGCCAAAGCACCGACATCAGCGGCGCCGCTCTAAACCACGCCGTGGAAAAACAGCAATACCGGCACAGGAGAAAATAATGCTCCAGATGATGCCAAAGACAACGAAGACCCCGTTGAGCCAACCTCCGAACAGGACGAACGAGAAGATGGGCGAGTTAGCCCTGATGAACAGGGCCATGAACGAAGACTCGGAGGACAGTAACTACCTTCTGCTCTCCGAGGACGAGGTGAGCCTCGGCAACAAGGATTTTATCATGCCTGAGGAACCTCTCAAGTAGGAGCGCTTTAAGCGCCAGCTAATAGCCACTGCAAGGAGCCTGAAAAAGAAGCAGCAACAGCTTCAAGCTGATCAAAATCTGCTCAACGATAGATGGAGTAATGTCCTAGCAGCCGAAGAATACGGGCTCGAGCGCACAACTAAAAGTTACCCAAAGCACAAATCGTTACCCCAATTCGATGACGAGGCGCTGGAGCCCGTCCTACCAGCGCATAATGTGGCTGACTGACCACCACGTGGCCGGGACAAAGCGGCAACTCAAGCCGAACACCAGCCCGTACCTCGCGGTAAGGGCAGAGACATAACAGCTTGGGGTCATATATATGACCTGCGGCAGGACCTAGACAACAGAACAGGTCAGACCATATCGATCTACAGATCACGGGAATGTTCCCGGACGCGCAACGACGGTTGTCTAGCCGGATGTGACAAAACAACCATGCCCGGGCCGAGCACCACAGACGAACTCCATCCGAGCTACGTCACAACGTGGCCCGACATAGAGGCGCCACACACCCCCTCTATGTCAGTGATGAAGTCATGGAACACGAATTCCTGGAAGGGTTTAAACCCATGAATATCGACTCATATGATGGAACAACAGACCCTGCAGTATGGATTGAAGATTTCCTCCTCCATATCCACATGGCCCGTGCTGATGACATCCACGCCATCAAATACCTCCCAGGGGCCATCTCGACACTGGCTGAACGGCCTCCCTGAGAACTCCATTGGTAGATGGGAGGACTTGGAAGACGCCTTCCGCAATAACTTCCAAGGTACATATGTTCGGCCTCCGGACGCCGATGACCTAAGTCACATCATCCAGCAGCCTTGGGAGTCTGCCAGGAAGCTCTAGACTAGGTTCTTAATCAAAAAGAACCAAATTGTCGATTGTCCGGACGCCGAAGCCCTCGCGGCCTTTAGACATAGTGTCCAAGATGAGTGGCTCGCCCGTCACCTCGCTCAAGAAAAACGAAGATCCATGGTTGCCCTTACCACTCTAATGACCCGTTTTTGCACGGGAGAAGACAGCTGGCTCGCTCGTAGAAGCAACAACACCGTTGATTCGGGTACTTCCAAAGTTCGAGACAGCAACGGCAAGCCACGACACAATGAACACAAGCGTCGCAATAACAATGAAGGAACGCAAGACACAGCGGTCAATGCCAGATTCAGTGGCTCCAAACCCAGTCAACGGAAAAAGCCATTCAAGGTAAACAGAGACGGACCATCCGATTTAGACAAGATGTTGGATCGGCCCTGCCAGATTCATGGCACCCCCCCCCCCCCGTCAAACCAGCCATCACACCAACAGGAGTTGTTGGGTTTTTAAACAAGTCGGCAAGCTTAATGCCGAACACAAGGTGAAGGGGCCGCCCAGTGACAGCGATGACGAAGAGACTCGTCAGCCAAACACCGGGGGTCAGAAACAATTCCACCCCGAAGTAATGATAGTGAACGTGGCATACGTGATGCACATCCCTACAGGGGACTGGAAGCGCATGCTACAGGACGCCGGTGCCATAGAGCTAGCTGCCCCAAAATTAAGCGAATGGGCGGCCTTCCCGATCACTTTTGATCGCAAGGACCACCCAACCAGTATCCTTCACGAAGGTGTGGCAGCTCTCATCCTCGATCCAATTAACGATGGGTTCCATCTCACAAAAGTCCTTCTGGACAGCGGCAGTAACCTTAATCTACTCTACCAAGACACTGTCCGCAAAATGGGCATTGATCCTTCAAGAATCAGGCCCACCACAACTACCTTCAAGGAACAATATCCGGGGTAGAAGCTCATTGCACGGGCTCGATTACATTGGAAGTCGTTTTCGGCTCGCCGAACAACTTTCGAAGCGAAGGCTTGACCTTCGATATTGTACCGCTCTACGGTAGCTGCCATGCACTACTCGGGCGTACCGCTTTTGCTCGCTTTAATGCGGTCCCACATTACACCTATCTCCAACTTAAGATGCCCGGCCCACGTGGCACCATCACGATAAACGGAAATACGGAATGCTCCCTCCGTACAGAGGAACACATTACGGCTACTGCGGCTGAAGCACAAAAGCGGCCTTATCAAGCCGCACATTTTGTCAGCCATCAAGCCGCCGGTCTCCATTAGACAAGACCAATTCCTCTCAGAGCTGAATTAGTAGTTCGGCCTCCATCGTCCGCCCCATATAGCCGCGAAGTCTGTCCCGCGCACATAATAATACACTTAAAATACCCTGGTCACCGTCAGATGCACAATGCGGACATACCTATAACACTATCCGCACTCTCATAGTCTTTTTCTTTTTCTAACCATTTTTTATCTTTTACCACAGGTGATATATTTGTTGAGAAGTCCTTTAACCAAGGCAAGGCAGCGCAGACGTGCGACAGGAGGTCCAAATGTTATTTGTAGACCACACTCTTTATTTCAAACCTGTAAAGTGCCCTCTTTCTCAGATTTCGACCCCCGACATGTCAAATAGCCTTTGTTGTAGCGTTATAATCTTCAGATGCTAGTCAACATAACTCGTATTCAGTATTTGCTTTTCTCAAAGAACTGAATTTTTCTTCTGTGGTTATTTCACAAACGTCCCTCGGCATATATTGCCAGGGGCTCGATATGGCAACATAAGAGTTGCCGACAAGTCCGAACAGCTTTATAGCATACTTCGGCGTCATGAGTTTGGCCTTATATGCACCAGCTCCGAATCATTTGTTTGGTCAATAATTGGGTTGCCCGACTCCTGTGCTTACTACCTTACGTTCCGCTCTATCGGCTAGGCTAGTAAGGGGAGAACTACTGCGATTGTGTCCTGGTTTGTCCGGATGAGCTCCTCAGTAGAGAAAGCCGAAAACTAACTATCATGATCCGGCGAGAGCTGGCCAACCACTCGATGACTCATCGGAATCTTCGCGATTCCTTCCGTATTACACGAAGGACCGTTCTTCTGGTCACGTATGTAAACGCACCGTATTCGGATAACCGCGTACATACCAGGGGCTATATCATAGACCCACCGTCAAACTCCTATGGCTAAGTGAAAGTGTTAAAGCCCTATAGTCTGATTGCCTGGTTTGCCGCATTGACACCTCCTTAATGGACCAAGACGTTGGGTCAAGAGTGATCAAGTGCTTTTCCGAACACCCCCGCGTTATATGCGAGGGGGCCGAAGCCGACGACTGGTAAACTTTCAGATTATACAAAAACGGCCGCACAGGAGGCACCAAAAACTTTTTAGGCAAAAGTATAAAAAACATAGCCCTAATATATCATAATATTGTTTTTACAATTTTGGTACACTTCACTCGAACATAATATCTTTCGAGCACTGACCCTCTATCAAGCGGGCACCCTCTAGGACATCCTCAAAATAATGCTCTGGCGTGTGATGGTCCTTGCCCTTGGGTGGACTTTTCGCTGCAATATCGGTGGCCTTCATCTTCGCCCAGTACGTCTTGACGCGGGCAAGGGCCATCCGTGCACCTTCTATGCACGTTGACCGCTTAACAGCGTCGATACGCGGCACCGCATCCACAAGTCGCTGCACCAAACCTAAATAACTATTCGGAACTGGCTCCATCAGCCACAGTCGGACCACGACGTCTTTCATGGCAGATCCGGATATCTTGTGGAGCTCGGCCCACTGGGCCATCTGTTCGTTCAGCAACAGCGGACGCTTTGGCATGCTGAATTGCGACCAGAAAAGCTTTTCCGTCGCATGTCCTTCTTGCGCTTGGAAAAACTGCGTCGCATCGGAGACACTCTTTGGCAAGTCCAAAAATGCGTCTGGAGAACTCCACATTTGATTAAGCGGGGCATACTTCGGATCGCCGAATTTAGTTTGTAATAAGAAGGGCTTACCAGCCGCGATCTCCCCAGCTTGTCGGATCTCCTCCCGAGCCGCTCTAGACTCGGACCGTGCTTCCCTCGCCTCTTGTAAGGCCTTGTCAAGATCGGCCGCTCTGGTTTTGTTATCTTTCTCGAGAAATTCGCATCGGCTAGTGGCATCCTTTAGCTCAAGCGCCATAGTAGATATTCTCTCCTCGCACTGGCGCCGAGCAGCCTGTTCGGCCTTTAATTCAGCAGCTGCCTTTTCGGCAGCCGCATTACTCATCCTGGCTTGCTCCTTGGCCCGGGCAAGCTCAGCCCGAAGGGTCTCAACTGCGGCGGCACTATCTGCAGTTATGCATATCTCAGTATACAATTCTCAGTGTCATGCTCATATTATAGTACTTGCATATACTGACTGCCCCAAAGACATACCTTGCGCCTCGTCGAGCCGCCTGTTAATAAGCGTGATGTCATCATCCGCCACATCAAGTTTCTGCTTCAGATCTGCAACCTCTGTAGCTTGGGCAGTCGCCAGGGATGTAACAGCCTGTGTTCCAATTAGTCAGATTATTTCCTGGGCATATCTTTCTTGATCCTCTGATCGCCTCCCTTTGGACGCCAACCAGAGTCTCAGGGGCTACTATCTATACACAGGCACATTTTGCGTTTATAGCACAATTGAAAATATTACATTACGTACCTCGAAGCCTCTTAGCAGGCCCATAAAGGCTTCATTCAATCCGCTTTTCGCGGACAGAACCCTCTCAACCACTATACCCAGCAAGGTACGATGTTTCTCTAAGACTGGCGCATGTCGCAATATGTCCATCAATGTATTCGGCGCCTTCGGATCCCTGGAAGAAGCTGAAGGGGTACAGACTCCCTTCGAAGGAATATGTTTACTCGACCTTAGAGTCGTCTCTGGTTGTAAATCGGATAGTACGGGGCCTTTATTGTTGGTCCGCGTAGGGGCCGCACACCCCAGACCCTGGACGGCCGTAGTGTCACCTTCGGGCCTAGTCTTCATTGTCCCTCGCACCACTTGTTGATCGGGAGAGATCCTCCGGGACGACACCTCGGGGTCGTCTGCCCTATTGGACGGGGAGATTTGTGGAGGCGTCTTGCTCTCCATCATCTTCGGAAGAAGATCCCCTGAGGAGGAGGACTGTTGAGGAAGGCTGCATGTCGGACTGCTAATATATATTTTAAATATTACCCTTGCAACCAGGAAAGAACGGGATATGTTTAAAACACCCTTGTTCACTTACGATTCAGCTAAGGCCTTGTCCTTACGGAGGAACTGCGTGACAACATCGCCTCCCGAACCATAACCCCTTGATAGGGATATCTTCCCTCACTTAGAAGCCTTTATCTTCAAGTCTTCGGAGGCGGTCCTCTTCTTCCCATGGGGAGAAGGGATGTCAGTTTCTCCTTCCCTTTCATCTTCGGAATAGGGAGTTCCAATCTCCCCGGGCGAGGTGTCTGGTGTACCTCTAGAATGCGGGCCACCATGGGCCTTCTTGCTCTCCTCCTTGTCTTCCTCCGCCGGCACTCGATATGGTGCCGGAACCAGCATCCTTGTTAACACCGGATCAGCTGAGTCTTCGGGAAGAGGGGCCGAACACCTAATTATCTCCGCCTTGTTTATCCAGCCCTGGCTGAGTATGGTTTTCTCAGCTGTTATGAGAAATTTAACTAAGCTGTGTTCGAGAGTCGAGTGCTTATCGAGGTATCCGGATGGTTGCAGTCAAGGCCGATGTCCTCTGTAGTATCCGTCCACTGTTTCCATGTCCTGAAGAATAATTTCCACATTCCTCTGAGTGTCATGCCGGAGAAGTGTTCAAGGGTTCATGCTCCTTTCGGATTGAACTCCCACATGCGGAGAGGCCGTCGCTGGCATGGTAGGACCCGACGGACTAACATTACTTGGATTACGTTGATAAGACCGGTGTCCTTTTCAATGAGGCTCCGAATGCGGCTTTGCAACATCCGCACTTCATCAATTGATCCCTAGTCCAGCCCCTTATTAATCCATCATGCAAGCTGTAATGGAGGGCTAGATCGGAACGCAGGTGTAGCTGCCCACTTGGTACCACGGGGTGCAGTGATGTATAACCACTCCCACTGCCATAGGTTGGAAGTTTCTATGAAGGAGCCATTTGGCCAAGGAGTATTGGTGAGTTTGCTCACTGTAGCACCACCGCACTCCGCTTGTTTCCCGTCGACTACCTTAGGCTTCACATTAAAGGTCTTGAGGCACAAGCCGAAGTGTGGGGGAATACGGAGGAAGGCCTCGGACACGATAATGAACGCCGAAACGTGAAGAAAGGAGTCCGGAGCTAGATCGTGAAAATCTAGCCCTTAATAGAACATGAGCCCTCGAACAAAGGGATGAAGAGCGAACCCTAGCCCTCAGAGGAAGTGGGAGATGAATACGGCCCTCTCACCGGATCTGGGAGTAGGAATAACCTGCCCTTAAGCAGGAAGCCTGTGGGGGATTTCCGCGGTCAGGTATCTTGCCTCCCGGAGCTTCGTGATATCCTCCTCTGTGACAGAGGAAGCCACCCACTAGCCTTGAGGGTTGGGTCTGGAAATGACTGGGAAGCGTGAAGTGATTAAATTGAACCTTGGGTGTTGTAACTCGAGGTGGGAGAGGTTGAGGAAAGGGTTGGCGTAAAGGAGAAGAGACGTGTCTTAGCCCCTTTATAAAGGCGATGAATATCAAACGCCCCCTCCTAGGCCTTAAAACCTGCCTATCCCCAAGGAATCATGCCAACAGAACGGTTGGGTTACCCACGCCCGTATTGATGAGTATCCTGCAATAAGGGGACACGATCTCTGCTTTGACAAGACGTACCCATGAAACCACATCTCGAAATATGGAGCGGCAGGCTAAAAAACGGTTCAAAATAATGGCCGGGCGGTGACGTGATGTCACGCTACAAAAAATTGTCAGCGGACTGGACTCATGAAATATTATACTCTCTGCAGTTGTGTGTGGAATTTGTTTTGCAGAGCCGAACACGATTCTTGTGTTCAAAGACTATTTTGGAGTATTCAGAGAAGGAACTCGTCATTGAAGCCTGGGTCAGGGGCTACTGAGGGAGTCCTGGATTAAGGGGTCCTCGGACGGTCGGACTATGTAGCATGGGCCGGACTGTTGGGCCATGAAGATACAAGACAGAAGACTCTCTCCCGTGTCCGGATGGGACTCTCCTTGGCGTGGAAGGCAAGCTTGCCTTTCGGATATGTAGATTCCTTTCTCTGTAACCGACTTTGTACAACCCTAGTCCCCTTCGATGTCTATATAAACCGGAGGGCTTAGTCCATAGAGGCAATCATAATCATACAGGCTAGACTTCTAGGGTTTAGCCATTATGATCTCGTGGTAGATCAACTCTTGTAATACCCATATTCATGAAGATCAATCAAGCAGGAAGTAGGGTATTACCTCCATAGAGAGGGCTTGAACCTGGATAAACATCATGTCGCCGCCTCCTGTTACCATCAACCTTAGACGCACAGTTCGGGACCCCCTACCCGAGATCCGCCAGTTTTGACACCGACAATAAGTGATGATGGTAATGTAGCAGCAGCATGCCGCTTGACTTACGAAACACATCCCAGCAGCGTAGGGTCATATTGATGCCAGACAACTTGAGTGATCATAGTACTAGTTCAATAAACTACATTACCTACTACTATGCCCGAGAAGTATAGTGGGGTATGACTACTAGCACCGGAGGAGTAGTATATTATTGTAAATAGTTACAAACTTCAATGCCTGATAGTGGAACGACTACTAACCGCCATCGGTGCTAACGCCAATCCCCAGCAAACGTTCACTAGGAGACATGGTAGTTGTAAATGCCCGCCTGCGTCAAAGTACATGTTTAAGGGTGGCAATTTTGTCAAATACTATAGCTTAAAAAGAGGCCACTGCCAGATGGAAATCTGACGGTTATGTGGGCATTCGCCATGATTGGGCTCGTGGCGAACAATCGCCAGATATCATTACTAAAAAAGGTGAAAACACCCGGGGCTAGAACTTGCACCGGCTGACAACTAACAATGTACTAATATAGTTGTAAAATGGTCAGTGAACGTGTCTACGTGGTGTTTGGAATTATATGCAAACTAGTAAAAGGAAATGGAGGGAGTACTAGTAAGTACACCATCTACCAGTTCGTGTGCTACTACTTCGCTCCATGCGGCAGGCGCAACGTCCCCTACAGCCACTTCATTTCATGGATGGCCTGGTCGATGCATGCAAGGTGCCATGCGTCTACAAGAGTTTCGGCTGCGAGAGGTACATCGACTACCACTCGATGGTGGAGCATAGGTCCAGATGCGCGCACGTGCACTGCTACTACTATGAGTGCACACCCGCATTTGAGGGCTCGCCGGCGAGCCTCGTGCATCATCTCACGGACCGTCCAGCAGCACTCCTGGTCTGCAGTGAACATCAAGTACGAAACGTGCTACCCGTTTGCCATGCCGGAGTCACTGGAGGATCACCGTCGCCTGCTAGTCACGGAGGAGGACGATAGCGTCATCGTCTTGGTTGTGGGCACCAGCAAGGCCTGCAAAGACCGCCGCCCTGCCTCTGTTGTGTGCGTCAGGGGCAACGCCGCTGACACTGACACGAGGCTGCTGTACAGGTGCGTGATCACTGTTGCTGCCCCTCCGGTGTACGAGGGCGACCTCGGCGCCTCCCTCACGCTGAATGGGACTGTGGCGAGCTGCTCCGTTCCTGTCAATGTGGACATGGAAGACGACTTATTTCATACGATTGTTCACCCGAAGATGATGCACGGGGACTCCAAGGAGGTTCACCTTGGCGTGTGCATTACCAAGTTAATTGTTCACCATTAGTCTTTGCTCAATGTAAGCTATTGTCTAATTATGTGGACACTTCTTATTTAGTATAGAACCTTCCATGCATGATCTTGCTCTATTAGAGTATCGCGCTTGAATAAAAATGTATCCATTTATGGTTTAGTCTAGAATCTTCTATGCATTCTCTTGCTCCATTAGAGTTCTCACTTGCCATTTATGAGATTAAGTGTGATTTTTTACTAATGGTGAAAGACTGATGTTGAACCATTTCTTACAGCGCATATATCTTTTTCAGAGAATTTCAACCAAATGCCGCAACACTATCTTTGCATATTCATGAATTTAGCCTTGAGGTCCATACATATAATGTGTCATATACATGTATTGGAACACTATGCATCTAAGGTTTTCCTTTTCAATGAGATAATACGTAAGTGTTAGTTGTTTGTTACTAACACTAGTAGAGTGGCCCGCTCGATGTGCGGGCTAGAATTGTACAAAGTTAAGTTATATAGGCAATATCTTGAGAACATATTTTAGTTGTGTAAAGAAATTTTCAAACCAAATATAGAGAGAATTACAATTATTTTCCTTTAATATAGCTACGTCTTAGATGTAGGCATAGGCATATTTTCTAACCTCTTCATAACACTTATTCATTTGTATTTTTCATTCTCGTATATATTTATAATGTCTTCTATTTATGATTGTTATCTTTGACTTTGATCTTTTAATTATTTAACTTTCCAAAAGAATTGATTCAACATACGGATAGTCTTAGATGCAATAATGACTTTCTTAGATGCACAATTACTCTATTTTTTACCGGCAGCATTTTTGTTCTGCTATTTGTAGTATGAAGGTTGTTGATGATCTAAAAAACGACCAACTCTGGCTAGGGTATAAATAATTTGCTAGCATTGTGAATACAATCATTCTAATATGTTAAACCGTTAACAGATACTGACCATGCAATTGGATAACGTGAGAAAGAAAGGGAAAGTTTGACATCCTAGAAAGTTATCCTTTTCATGAACTCGTCCGACTGCCACTAAATCCTTGTAATTCACAATGCGACCGCGAGCACCCTTCATCTTCCTAAGCGAGCACACTTCACTATTCTATTCTTGATTTGACCCATAATTGCAATTTAGAACGCACAAAAAACATAAAAATAAAATAGGGCTGGATAATTCGTACATACCCATTTCTATATATCCCTTCTAAATGAAATGACACAGTATGATCTCCATCCATATTTTGTGTCGAATCAATAGCTAGGGAATCAACCGTTGTACCACATTAAGAAGAAATCAACCAAAAATAAATGTATTTATGACAAAGAGTAATAATATCTCAGGTACATATTTTATATTATGTAGGAGTATTATATATTGTGAAAGATAAAGAAGGGCATAGCTTTTAGTTATATTCCTTTTTTCCTCGGGTTGTGGAAATATTAAGATTATTAAAACTCTATGGACCGGTGAGGGATATGAATTGCAAATTAGAAATCACAAATAGACATGTAACTTTATATTCTTCGACGGACTCATAGCTCCTTGGAGATACATATCAGTCTCTCAAGTACAACACCCCTTCATTTTCTTGCAACATGACTATGGCGAGTTAACCAAGGTACGCTCATTCTTTATTTCTCTTGTGTTAACCCACAATCCAATAATTGTGAAGTTATTGCTAAGTGTAGGAAAAATTATGTTATGACCAAGTGGAACATGAGTCATACCAACATGCAACTTTTTTTGGTTGAGAAATCTGCTACTTCCACAACAATGCTTGCATATTCGTTTGTTTTTGTTTTTGTTTTTATCAGAGCCTACTACATGGTAATTTGCATATCAAACTATACTAGAAGAAAAAGATAGACAGATACAAATGAGTTTGTAGTCAAGTTGGTACTTTAAAGGTTATATTTGATAAAGGAAAATGCATGATCACCAACTTACCTTCGTAAGTCTACTTACATAGAAGTGATCATTCCTTCATGATCAGCAACACTTCGCTGGATCTAGTCAACTACCTGAACAACATGCTGAGGTGATGGTGGGGTGGAAGCTCTACAAAAACCAAGCTAGTCTCTTCTTATTGGATATTCACTGCCACCGATATTTCAACTATTAAATTCTGCACATTATTATTTCACTTTCACACCTTCACATCTCCTTTCACACGGAGGCTGCTCTTGTCCGATCCCCTTTCTCCTTTCATTCTTCTCTCCCCTGACTCCCAAATTGCTGCCGCCGGCTGATGTCTAGCTTGTATCAGTGGTAATTAGTCACCCTGACGCGGCCTTGCTCATCCTCACCTGCACACACCTCTGTAGCTCAGGCCACTGGCACATCCACGGGGTGACCATCTATGGTGGCTGGTTTGGTTCCTCGTACGCCTCATCGATCTCCTGTGCCGGTCCATGGCGACGGTGTGTTAGCAAGGGGCCAAGGAGCGCCTACACAAGTGAGGATGCGAGCTCGCCAGTCTAGATTATGTCGTTGCTGATGCGAAGTGGGCATGGATACCGTCTCCTATAGCCAGCTTGGATCTAGTTTGAGTTCATCCTTCACAAGATCCGTCATTTGCGTCAATTATTGTGGGGTTGGGCTAAGCATATAGGTGGGATTTATAAGGCTGAGAAGGAAAGGATCCTTTTGCTTATTCAATCCCTAGATTTGAAGGCGGAGTCTTCCATATTAGACACCAGAGAACTAGAAACTAAAGTGAAGGCGGAGTTAAGGTTGAAAGAACTGCTTCATGAGGAGGAATTGAAGTGGGCTCTGCGTGCTAAAGTTCGCAAAATCGTCCAAAGGGATGAGAACACACAATTCTTCCACATAATTGCGAATGGCAAGCACCGAAAGAAGAGAATCTTTCAGCTTGAGCAAGAAGAGGGAACGATTTTAGAGCAGGATAACCTAAAGGCATATATCACCGATTACTACAAACAACTGTCTGGGCCTCCTGAAGACAATTGTGTCTCTTTGGACGAGTCGAGGGTTGACGATGTTCCTTAGCTCGCAGTTGAGGAGAACGATATTTTGACGGCTCCGTTTTTGGAGAAAGAGGTGTTCGAAGCAACTTCCCAAATGAAAATAATAAAACTCTAGGACCGGATGGCTTTCCGACGGAGTTTTATAAGAAATGCTGGCACATTATTAAAGGGGAGTTGCTCCCGATGTTCCAGGACCTTTTTTCGGGATAGTTGCAGTTATTTCACTTGAACTTTGGCACTATCACGCTTCCGCCAAAGAAAACAGAGGTTGTGAGCATTGAGCAATTTAGGCCGATCTGTCTTCTGAATGTTAGCTTCAAAATCTTTACCAAGGTTAGTGAAGGAAATATGCCCTAGAGGCAATAATAAAGTTATTATTTATTTCCTTATAATCATGATAAATGTTTATTATTCATGCTAGAATTGTATTTACCGGAAACATAATACATGTGTGAATACATAGACAAACAGAGTGTCACTAGTATGCCTCTACTTGACTAGCTCGTTAATCAAAGATGGTTATGTTTCCTAACCATGAACAATGAGTTGTTATTTGATTAACGAGGTCACATCATTAGTAGAATGATCTGATTGACATGACCCATTCCATTAGCTTAGCACCCGATCGTTTAGTGTGTTGCTATTGCTTTCTTCATGACTTATACATGTTCCTATGACTATGAGATTATGCAACTCCCGTTTACCGGAGGAACACTTTGGGTACTACCAAACGTCACAACGTAACTGGGTGATTATAAAGGAGTACTACAGGTGTCTCCAATGGTCGATGTTGGGTTGGCGTATTTCGAGATTAGGATTTGTCACTCCGATTGATGGAGAGGTATCTCTGGGCCCTCTCGGTAATACACATCACATAAGCCTTGCAAGCATTGCAACTAATATGTTAGTTGTGAGATGATGTATTTCGGAACGAGTAAAGAGACTTGCCGATAACGAGATTGAACTAGGTATTGGATACCGACGATCGAATCTCGGGCAAGTAACATACCGATGACAAAGGGAACAACGTATGTTGTTATGCGGTCTGACCGATAAAGATCTTCGTAGAATATGTAGGAGCCAATATGGGCATCCAGGTCCCGCTATTGGTTATTGACCAGAGACGTGTCTCGGTCATGTCTACATTGTTCTCGAACCCGTAGGGTCCGCACGCTTAAGGTAACGATGACAGTAATATTATGAGTTTATGCATTTTGATGTACCGAAGGTTGTTCGGAGTCCCGGATGTGATCACGGACATGATGAGGAGTCTCGAAATGGTCTAGACGTAAAGATTGATATATTGGAAGCCTATATTTGGATATCGGAAGTGTTCCGGGTGAAATCGGGATTTTACCGGAATACCGGGAGGGTTACCGGAACCCCCCGGGAGCTATTTGGGCCATAGTGGGCCTTAGTGGAAAAGAGAAGGGGCTGCCCTAGTTGGGCTGCGCGCCCCCCCCCTTCCCCTAGTCCTATTAGGACTAGGAGAGGTGGCCGGCCCCCTCCTCCTCGTTTCCCCTCCGAGGAATCCTAGTTGGACTAGGATTGGAGGGGGAATCCTACTCCCAGAGGGAGTAGGACTCTCCTGCGCCTCCCCCCTTGGCCGGCCAGCCTCCCCTCCTCTCCTCCTTTATATACGGAGACAGGGGCACCTCTAAACACACAAGTTGACACAAGTTGATCCACGTGATCGATTCCTTAGCCGTGTGCGGTGCCCCCTGCCACCATATTCCTCGATAATACTGTAGCGGAGTTTAGGCGAAGCCCTGCTGCTGTAGTTCATCAAGATCGTCACCACGCCGTCGTGCTGACGAAACTCTTCCCCGACACTTTGCTGGATCGGAGTCCGGGGATCGTCATCGAGCTGAACGTGTGCTCGAACTCGGAGGTGCCGTAGTTTCGGTGCTTGATCGGTTGGATCGTGAAGACGTACGACTACTTCCTCTACGTCGTGTCATCGCTTCCGTAGTCGGTCTGTGTTGGGTACGTAGACAACACTCTCCTCTCGTTGCTATGCATCACATGATCCTGTGTGCGCGTAGGAAAATTTTTGAAATTACTACGAAACCCAACAGTGGTATCAGAGCCTAGGTTATTGATGTTGATGTTATATGCACGAGTAGAACACAAGTAAGTTGTGGACGATACAAGTCATACTGCCTACCAGCATGTCATACTTTGGTTCGGCGGTATTGTTGGATGAGACGACCCGGACCAACCTTACGCGTACGCTTACGCGAGACCGGTTCCCTCGACGTGCTTTGCACAGAGATGGCTTGCGGGCGACTGCCTCTCCAACTTTAGTTGAACCAAGTATGGCTACGCCCGGTCCTTGCGAAGGTTAAAACGGAGTCTATTTGACAAACTATCGTTGTGGTTTTGATGCGTAGGTGAGATTGGTTCTTACTTAAGCCCGTAGCAGCCACGTAAAACATGCAACAACAAAGTAGAGGACGTCTAACTTGTTTTTGCAGGGCATGTTGTGATGTGATATGGTCAAAGCATGATGCTGAATTTTATTGTATGAGATGGTCATGTTTTGTAACCGAGTTATCGGCAACTAGCAGGAGCCATATGGTTGTCGCTTTATTGTATGCAATGCAATCGCGATGTAATGCTTTACTTTATTACTAAACGGTAGTGATGGTCGTGGAAGCATAAGATTGGCGAGACGACAACGATGCTACGATGGAGATCAAGGTGTCACGCCGGTGACGATGGTGATCATGACGGTGCTTCGGAGATGGAGATCACAAGCACAAGATGATGATGACCATATCATATCACTTATATTGATTGCATGTGATGTTTATCTTTTTATGCATCTTATCTTGCTTTGATTGACGGTAGCATTATAAGATGATCTCTCACTAAATTATCAAGAAGTGTTCTCCCTGAGTATGCACCATTGCGAAAGTTCTTCGTGCTGAGACACCACGTGATGATCGGGTGTGATAGGCTCTACGTTCAAATACAACGGGTGCAAAACAGTTGCGCACGCAGAATACTCAGGTTAAACTTGACGAGCCTAGCATATGCAGATATGGCCTCGGAACACGGAGACCGAAAGGTCGAGCGTGAATCATATAGTAGATATGATCAACATAATGATGTTCACCGATGAAACTACTCCATCTCACGTGATGATCGGACATGGTTTAGTTGATTTGGATCACGTGATCACTTAGAGGATTAGAGGGATGTCTATCTAAGTGGGAGTTCTTTAGTAATATGATTAATTGAACTTAAAATTTATCATGAACTTAGTCCCTTATAGTATCTTGCTTGTTTATGTTGATTGTAGATAGATGGCTCGTGCTGTTGTTCCGTTGAATTTTAATGCGTTCCTTGAGAAAGCAAAGTTGAAAGATGATGGTAGCAATTACACGGACTGGGTCCGTAACTTGAGGATTATCCTCATTGCTGCACAGAAGAATTACGTCCTGGAAGCACCGCTGGGTGCCAGGCCTGCTGCTGGAGCAACGCCAGATGTTATGAACGTCTGGCAGAGCAAAGCTGATGACTACTCAATAGTTCAGTGTGCCATGCTTTACGGCTTAGAATCGGGACTTCAACGACGTTTTGAACGTCATGGAGCATATGAGATGTTCCAGGAGTTGAAGTTAATATTTCAAGCAAATGCCCGGATTGAGAGATATGAAGTCGCCAATAAGTTCTATAGCTGCAAGATGGAGGAGAACAGTTCTGTCAGTGAGCATATACTCAAAATGTCTGGGTATAATAATCACTTGATTCAATTGGGAGTTAATCTTCCGGATGATTGCGTCATTGACAGAATTCTCCAATCACTGCCACCAAGCTACAAGAGCTTCGTGATGAACTATAATATGCAAGGGATGAACAAGACTATTCCCGAGCTCTTCGCAATGCTGAAAGCTGCGGAGGTAGAAATCAAAAAGGAGCATCAAGTGTTGATGGTTAACAAAACCACTAGTTTCAAGAAAAAGGGCAAAGGAAAGAAGAAAGGGAACTTCAAGAAGAACAGCAAGCAAGTTGCTGCTCAAGAGAAGAAACCCAAGTCTAGACCTAAGCCTGAAACTGAGTGCTTCTACTGCAAGCAGACTGGTCACTGGAAGCAGAACTGCCCCAAGTATTTGGCGGATAAGAAGGATGGCAAGGTGAACAAAGGTATATGTGATATACATGTTATTGATGTGTACCTTACCAATGCTCGCAGTAGCACCTGGGTATTTGATACTGGTTCTGTTGCTAATATTTGCAACTCGAAACAGGGGCTACGGATTAAGCGAAGATTGGCTAAGGACGAGGTGACGATGCGCGTGGGAAACGGTTCCAAAGTCGATGTGATCGCGGTCGGCACGCTACCTCTACATCTACCTTCGGGATTAATATTAGACCTAAATAATTGTTATTTGGTGCCAGCGTTGAGCATGAACATTATATCTGGATCTTGTTTAATGCGAGACGGTTATTCATTTAAATCAGAGAATAATGGTTGTTCTATTTATATGAGTAATATCTTTTATGGTCATGCACCCTTGAAGAGTGGTCTATTCTTACTGAATCTCGATAGTAGTAATACACATATTCATAATGTTGAAACCAAAAGATGCAGAGTTGATAATGAAAGTGCAACTTATTTGTGGCACTGTCGTTTAGGTCATATCGGTGTAAAACGCATGAAGAAACTCCATACTAATGGACTTTTGGAACCACTTGATTATGAATCACTTGGTACTTGCGAACCGTGCCTCATGGGCAAGATGACTAAAACACCGTTCTCCGGTACTATGGAGAGAGCAACAGATTTGTTGGAAATCATACATACCGATGTATGTGGTCCGATGAATATTGAGGCTCGTGGCGGATATCGTTATTTTCTCACCTTCACAGATGATTTGAGCAGATATGGATATATCTACTTAATGAAGCATAAGTCTGAAACATTTGAAAAGTTCAAAGAATTTCAGAGTGAAGTTGAAAATCATCGTAACAAGAAAATAAAGTTTCTACGATCTGATCGTGGAGGAGAATATTTGAGTTACGAGTTTGGTGTACATTTGAAAAACTGTGGAATAGTTTCACAACTCACGCCACCCGGAACACCACAGCGCAATGGTGTGTCCGAACGTCGTAATCGTACTTTACTAGATATGGTGCGATCTATGATGTCTCTTACAGATTTACCGCTATCATTTTGGGGTTATGCTTTAGAGACGGCCGCATTCACGTTAAATAGGGCACCATCAAAATCCGTTGAGACGACGCCTTATGAACTATGGTTTGGCAAGAAACCAAAGTTGTCGTTTCTTAAAGTTTGGGGCTGCGATGCTTATGTGAAAAAGCTTCAACCTGATAAGCTCGAACCCAAATCGGAGAAATGTGTATTCATAGGATACCCAAAGGAAACTGTTGGGTACACCTTCTATCACAGATCCGAAGGCAAAACATTCGTTGCTAAGAATGGATCATTTCTAGAGAAGGAGTTTCTCTCGAAAGAAGTGAGTGGGAGGAAAGTAGAACTTGACGAGGTAACTGTACCTGCTCCCTTACTGGAGAGTAGTTCATCACAGAAAACTGTTTCAGTGACACCTACACCGGTTAGTGAGGAAGCCAATGATAATGATCATGAAACTTCAGATCAAGATACTACTGAACCACGTAGATCAACCAGAGTAAGATCCGCGCTAGAGTGGTACGGAAATCCTGTTCTGGAAGTCATGCTACTAGATCATGATGAACCTACGAACTATGAAGAAGCGATGGTGAGCCCAGATTCCGCAAAGTGGCTTGAAGCCATGAAATCTGAGATGGGATCCATGTATGAGAACAAAGTATGGACTTTGGTTGACTTGCCCGATGATCGGCAAGCAATTGAGAATAAATGGATCTTTAAGAAGAAGACTGACGCTGATGGTAATGTTACTGTCTACAAAGCTCGACTTGTCGCAAAAGGTTTTCGACAAGTTCAAGGGATTGACTACGATGAGACCTTCTCACCCGTAGCGATGCTCAAGTCCGTCCGAATCATGTTAGCGATTGCCGCATTTTATGATTATGAAATTTGGCAGATGGATGTCAAAACTGCATTCCTGAATGGATTTCTGGAAGAAGAGTTGTATATGATGCAACCAGAAGGTTTTATCGATCCAAAGGGAGCTAACAAAGTGTGCAAGCTCCAGCGATCCATTTATGGACTGGTGCAAGCCTCTCGGAGTTGGAATAAACGTTTTGATAGTGTGATCAAAGCATTTGGTTTTATACAGACTTTCGGAGAAGCCTGTATTTACAAGAAAGTGAGTGGGAGCTCTGTAGCATTTCTAATATTATATGTGGATGACATATTACTGATTGGAAATGATATAGAATTTCTGGATAGCATAAAGGGATACTTGAATAAAAGTTTTTCAATGAAAGACCTCGGTGAAGCTGCTTACATATTAGGCATTAAGATCTATAGAGATAGATCAAGACGCTTAATTGGACTTTCACAAAGCACATACCTTGACAAAATTTTGAAGAAATTCAAAATGGATCAAGCGAAGAAAGGGTTCTTGCCTGTGTTACAAGGTGTGAAATTGAGTAAGACTCAATGCCCGACCACTGCAGAAGATAGAGAGAATATGAAAGATGTTCCCTATGCATCTGCCATAGGCTCTATCATGTATGCAATGCTGTGTACCAGACCTGATGTGTGCCTTGCTATAAGTCTAGCAGGGAGGTACCAAAGTAATCCAGGAGTGGATCACTGGACAGCGGTCAAGAACATCCTGAAATACCTGAAAAGGACTAAGGATATGTTTCTCGTATATGGAGGTGACAAAGAGCTCACCGTAAAAGGTTACGTTGATGCAAGCTTTGACACTGATCCGGACGATTCTAAATCGCAAACCGGATACGTGTTTACATTAAACGGTGGAGCTGTTAGTTGGTGCAGTTCTAAACAAAGCGTTGTAGCGGGATCTACATGTGAAGCGGAATACATAGCTGCTTCGGAAGCAGCAAATGAAGGAGTCTGGATGAAGGAGTTCATATCCGATCTAGGTGTCATACCTAGTGCATCGGGTCCAATGAAAATCTTTTGTGACAATACTGGTGCAATTGCCTTAGCAAAGGAATCCAGATTTCACAAAAGGACCAAACACATCAAGAGACGCTTCAACTCCATCCGGGATCTAGTCCAGGTGGGAGACATAGAGATTTGCAAGATACATACGGATCTGAATGTTGCAGACCCGTTGACTAAGCCTCTTCCACGAGCAAAACATGATCAGCACCAAGGCTCCATGGGTGTTATAATCATTACAGTGTAATCTAGATTATTGACTCTAGTGCAAGTGGGAGACTGAAGGAAATATGCCCTAGAGGCAATAATAAAGTTATTATTTATTTCCTTATAATCATGATAAATGTTTATTATTCATGCTAGAATTGTATTTACCGGAAACATAATACATGTGTGAATACATAGACAAACAGAGTGTCACTAGTATGCCTCTACTTGACTAGCTCGTTAATCAAAGATGGTTATGTTTCCTAACCATGAACAATGAGTTGTTATTTGATTAACGAGGTCACATCATTAGTAGAATGATCTGATTGACATGACCCATTCCATTAGCTTAGCACCCGATCGTTTAGTGTGTTGCTATTGCTTTCTTCATGACTTATACATGTTCCTATGACTATGAGATTATGCAACCCCCGTTTACCGGAGGAACACTTTGGGTACTACCAAACGTCACAACGTAACTGGGTGATTATAAAGGAGTACTACAGGTGTCTCCAATGGTCGATGTTGGGTTGGCGTATTTCGAGATTAGGATTTGTCACTCCGATTGATGGAGAGGTATCTCTGGGCCCTCTCGGTAATACACATCACATAAGCCTTGCAAGCATTGCAACTAATATGTTAGTTGTGAGATGATGTATTTCGGAACGATTAAAGAGACTTGCCGATAACGAGATTGAACTAGGTATTGGATACCGACGATCGAATCTCGGGCAAGTAACATACCGATGACAAAGGGAACAACGTATGTTGTTATGCGGTCTGACCGATAAAGATCTTCGTAGAATATGTAGGAGCCAATATGGGCATCCAGGTCCCGCTATTGGTTATTGACCAGAGACGTGTCTCGGTCATGTCTACATTGTTCTCGAACCCGTAGGGTCCGCACGCTTAAGGTAACGATGACAGTAATATTATGAGTTTATGCATTTTGATGTACCGAAGGTTGTTCGGAGTCCCGGATGTGATCACGGACATGATGAGGAGTCTCGAAATGGTCGAGACGTAAAGATTGATATATTGGAAGCCTATATTTGGATATCGGAAGTGTTTCGGGTGAAATCGGGATTTTACCGGAATACCGGGAGGGTTACCGGAACCCCCCGGGAGCTATTTGGGCCATAGTGGGCCTTAGTGGAAAAGAGAAGGGGCTGCCCTAGTTGGGCTGCGCGCCCCCCCCCCCCCCTTCCCCTAGTCCTATTAGGACTAGGAGAGGTGGCCGGCCCCCTCCTCCTCGTTTCCCCTCCGAGGAATCCTAGTTGGACTAGGATTGGAGGGGGAATCCTACTCCCAGAGGGAGTAGGACTCTCCTGCGCCTCCCCCCCTTGGCCGGCCAGCCTCCCCTCCTCTCCTCCTTTATATACGGAGACAGGGGCACCTCTAAACACACAAGTTGACACAAGTTGATCCACGTGATCGATTCCTTAGCCGTGTGCGGTGCCCCCTGCCACCATATTCCTCGATAATACTGTAGCGGAGTTTAGGCGAAGCCCTGCTGCTGTAGTTCATCAAGATCGTCACCACGCCGTCGTGCTGACGAAACTCTTCCCCGACACTTTGCTGGATCGGAGTCCGGGGATCGTCATCGAGCTGAACGTGTGCTCGAACTCGGAGGTGCCGTAGTTTCGGTGCTTGATCGATTGGATCGTGAAGACGTACGACTACTTCCTCTATGTCGTGTCATCGCTTCCGCAGTCGGTCTGTGTTGGGTACGTAGACAACACTCTCCTCTCGTTGCTATGCATCACATGATCCTGTGTGCGCGTAGGAAAATTTTTGAAATTACTACGAGACCCAACAGTTAGGACTAATAGGCTTACACAGATTGCACATTCCCTGGTTCAGCCGTCCCAAACTGCTTTCATGCCGGACAGAAACATCCTAGAAGGGGTTGTGGTTTTGCATGAAACGCTCCATGAAATCCACACGAAAAAACTTGACGGGGTGGTTTTCAAAGTGGATTTTGAGAAAGCGTATGACAAGGTCGAATGGCCTTTTCTTCAGCAGGCTTTGCGTATGAAAAGTTTCAATCAGGCCTAGAGAGACTAGGTAGATTTGTTCATGAAAAAAGGGAGTGTTGGAATCAAGGTAAATGATGATATTTAGATACATTAAAGCTGAGGACATTCCCTGCCCTCCCAGACCATCAAGGTCTCTGGCCGTTGGATATTTGTTCCGGGTTGTTGCTGGCCGTTGGATGACTATCTAATCTCGTAATTAACCAATGGGTCGGGTGTCCTAGGGAGGCTATTCCGGTGGAAAAATCGATGGCCTCTGGTTGATTGGGCCAGGCAGCCCATTAAGCGGTTGGTAAAAGAACAGCCCACCAATTAGCTGGCGTGCGATGTCGCTTCAGTTCAGGTCAATGATATCGAAGGGGCAGCAATCCCTCCCTTCGTTCTCCCTCGCGTCCGCCGATGAATCATCGCGCCTCCATGATGTTGACCAGCCGCCGTCTATCTTCCTTCTCTAGTTGCAGCAGAGATGGGCTCAACTCTCAGACCAGTGAGGCGCGACGCCATTGGCGCATCCGATGGCGCCATGGCCCCGATCTCCACCGATGCGGCCATGCGGAGGCGGCGCTTGGAGAGGCCATCGGGTTGGTGTTCGGGCGATGGACAGCGCTGTAGTGGCGGTGTAGGAGCGGTGGGGCGGCAGCGACTCCCACGCCAATGCCGACAAATTTAGCGAATCAATCCTCTCCTTGTTCTATCTCTCAAGGGTACATACAGTTCCTTTAGCAATTAGCATACTCATATTATAAATAATATTGTATGTTCCTCCGTGTCCCCTTGAGGCGGGATCCTGTAGTAATGTAGATACTGTTTAGTTTAGAATATGAATTCTCCTAGATCTAGCACCGTGGTGGTCCACTACTTGGCTTTCAGATTGATGCAGCAGGGATGGTCTCCACTTTGTGGCTGCATGGGGCTCGAGCCTTAAGGAATGATCATTGGCAGTAACCCAGGTTTGCCTCTACAAGAACAATTTGACAAGGGAAATGGGGGTACATGCCAACATTCGATGGAGTTCGCTGGTACAAATCATTCCCTTGATCCCTTCCCTTTATCTTGGATAAAATCAGTGTCCTCTGCTGGTTTGGGTTTGTCCTTTCCAAAATTCTGAGTGCCTAGGATTTGCATTCCACAACAATCAGGATGTCACCCAATTGATAGGAATTTTGAGCACAAAGTCACAGACGTGTGTCCTTTATAGGAAAATTATTATGTCCAGCTACTACAGTGGATCTGTCAATATATCATGAGTAATGAGGATGATCTTTTTTATTGAAGAGATTATAGTATATAAGAGGATATTGTGATCACAAAAATGAGAGGATATGTTTTTGGTATTCTTCTCGGCCATTATAGAATTGCACTATTACTATCAATAGGTCAATTGGTTCAGGTTTTCCTATACATTCGACAAAGTAAGGTGAGGGCTTTGAATTTACTTCTCTACTTTTCGTGTTATCAAAAATAAAAATAGTTCTCTACTTTTTGTCTCTATGTTAGAACCTCACTTTCTTCATGCTAACTTATCAGCGACTTGCTGCTCTGCACAAGATTCTGAATGACCCACTCTTGTGCAGGTCCTCAGATTCAGGTTATTTTTTCTACTTATCATCTGATCATCATGATGACACATGTTGTACATCATGAATTAGTTACACAGAGAAGATACCTTTAATTTTTCGGACTGCCTCTTGAATGTTTATAATACTGCTTGTAGAAAATTGTAAAATGTGTGTCTACAAGTCACTAATTCATCTCATTTCTCGGTTTATTCAAAGGACATCCAGAACAGATATGTCACTTGTTCATTTCTCCAACAGTAATTTGCAAAACAAAAAAATTGTTATATTGGTAGGTCATGTCTCCCATTTGTTCTCTTTAGCTTTTAAGCATACCAGTTTAGATATTTTAATATTGTAAAAAGGAATGCACATGATGGTTTCAATTTCATTATAAATCCATATCTTCTTCCAACGCGTGAGTATATATAATGGCCACAATGGCATGTTAAATTTCCATTAATTCAAATGATTTAGCTTTCAATACAAGAAGAGACATAGTTACTCCCATGTTTGTTGAGATGCTCAGAAACCACACACCGAGAGGGCTATTATCATATCTATGTTCAAACATGGAGTCGGTAGAGGTAATAGTTTTGGTTTTCAAATATAATTTATATACCTACAACATACATATGTTGCCAGATGCATATTTCCCTTCCCCACTACAATCCCTTTGTACGTACTCAATGTTTTTACTGATGCTGATTCCTGCTCTTAATTTGTTGTAGTTATTCACGCCCAAGTGCTCGGGACTGTTTCTGTCTTGTTTAAAATAAAATCTCGGGGTGTTTCTAGGGTTATTTTGTTCCTGAATTCTTAAACCTGGGATCCCAATGGCTGCTGGCAGGTTAGTTAAGTGGAATGTCATGTTACATAACCCTAGCAGCACACCCTTCCTTTGCCAATCTCGGCGGGCAAACACAACTGACAGAGCTTACTCGACTATGTTTTTAAGTTACCCCTACACAGATCAGTTAGATGAGGTTGAAGAGAACCTTGCAGATTCGTATTCATCACTCCAAAAGTTGTACCTTACTTGAATATTGATTCTTAGTTTTTCATGTGCAAGGCATGGTGCTCTTAGCTGGTTCTACACTTCTACTTCTACTCCCTGGTTGAACAAGCTCCTGATCCATGTTACAAGACAGGTAGAATTGTTTTTTACCCTAACAGGTAGAACCGTTTTATTCTTGCCTCCTTCTCAGTTTATTATTTCTGGACAAGCACATCAGTTCAGGATTCGTGCAGTAAAAATTTAGTGTCTCTTGGACTACATGGTTATGTTATAAAGCTAACCCTTATTAACACCTGATCATTTGCATACGACTGAAACTACTATCATTAGCAAATATCATTAGGTATCATTGTCATGCAGTATGAAACAATTGGAACGAACAGATGAGGTTAACTATAATTCCAATATGTTACTTACTGATCAAAAATACGGACACACTAAATGGCATTTTCCGTTAATCGTGAGAGTGTCAGTATGCCATATTTTATGCTTCACTAGGTATCTCTCAGCTATGTAAATCCAGATAAATTTCCCTAAAAGAAGCAAAATCACATGATTGTGCCGATACTAATTTACTTATTTTAATATTCTTCCTATCTTGAGGCAAGTATCTAATTTTACTCCACCAATAGTGTGCACATAGATATATGGGCACTTACACATGCACACACATACACTGAGACTCAATTACATTAAAATAGGTCTACATTTTTATTTGCCTAGCTTCAAAGATGTAGCAAAGACAGGTAAGCAATAGCGGTTGATAATTTTTAGTTATGGTGGTATTAGCTAAGTATCAAAGATGAGGTGTACTTTGTACTAGGTTTCTGCCCATATTCAGTAAGAGAAAAATTTGTTGAGTATTAAAACCGTTATTGTGTAACTTTATAGATGAGTTATTGTATGTGTACCAAGTAGATACATCTGCAGACAATAATCCACCATATGACGCTTCAGTTCATCGTCGTTTAGTTCATTTTTTTCTTTTACTCTGTGGAAGAATAAACAGTGCCTAATTGATTTCCCCTGTTTTATTCACCTCTTTACAGACTAGCTGCTAATGGATTTTGTGTGTTCCAAAGGCAGGGGAGATGCAAATCCATCAGATTGTGCACTGCAAGGTTTGCTTCTTATGCTCGGTGCAGATGTGTGACGTAGTTAGAGATTAGTTATTATGTGCATCAGCGTTTGTACATTTTAAGAAATCGCTTGCTTTATACTATATTTCATTTGACATGAGAACAAATATAAAAGCAGATTTTCAGTTTTCTATCTCAGTTCTCATTGCAATGTTTATCAGAATGGCACATGATCCTATTTGGGGATATTTTGACAGAAAAATCCTCTTACTGTTTGTAAAACAGTACTATTTCCTAGCTCTGGCAAACTGACGATGAGTATGATGTTACAGCTTCTATATTGCACCAAATAGGAATTGTGTGTTTTAGTACCGAACTGGACATTTTAATAGGTTGTATCCTTCTCTTTGATATTTGTTTTCATTTGTTGCAAAACTAGGAGTTTGTCTTTGCTGCCACGTCTAAACTTGATCCATGTGCGGCAATTATACCGCATGATTAAAACACTATTTTGCATACACTTGCGCCAATCACTGACATTATGGTGCTAAAATGGACGGGCGCAGCAACGAGCGTCTTTCATGATCCAGTAGGTCATTACTTCCAGACACACAAGGGCCTGCGACAAGGAGATCCGATGTCGCCGATTCTATTTAACATTGTCGTAGATATGTTGACAATCTTAATAGGAAGGGCCAAGGATGCTGGTCAGGTAGGGGGCCTCGTCCCACATTTAGTTGACGGGGGAGTGTCTATCCTATAGTACGCTGATGATACTATTATCTTTATGGAGCATGATGTGGCTAAAGCTAGAAATATGAAGCTAGTGTTATGCTTGTTCGAACAATTATCGGGGTTGAAGATTAACTTCCACAAAAGTGAATTGTTCTTCTTTGGAAGAGCTAAAGAAGAAGAACAAGCATACAAAGAATTGTTCGGGTGTGAATTGGGATCTTTACCTTTCATGTATTTGGGTATACCAATTCACCATCGCAAGCTCTCCAACAAAGAGTGGAAGAGCAATGAAGATCGATTTGAGAAAAAACTGAGCTGTTGGAAGGGCAAGCTTCTGTCACACGAAGGACGACTGATTCTGATCAATTCGGTTCTCACAAGTATGCCTATTTTTCTATTGTATTTTTTCGAAGTACCAGTTGGAGTACGAAAAAGGCTAGACTTTTATCGACCACGCTTCTTCTGGTAGAGCGATGATTTAAAAAGAAAATACAGACTCGCTAAGTGGGATGTCATTTTCAGGCCGAAAGACCAGGGGGGTCTAGCCATTGAAAACTTGGAGGTAAAGAACAAATGTCTTCTCAGCAAACGGCTGTATAAGTTATCTGTAGAGACGGATGCCACTTGGGCACAGATTCTTCGTGCTAAGTATCTTCAGTCCAAAACTTTGTCCCAGGTGACGGTAAGACTGACTGATTTGCCTTTCTGGAAGGGACTCATGCGAGTGAAGTCAGCTTTCTTCAATAGGACAAAGTTCGTAGTTCGAAATGGTACCTCCACAAGATTCTGGGAGGATACATGGCTAGGGGAGGCTCCCCTTGCGATCCAATATCCTTCTCTCTATAATATTGTTCAGCGAAGAGACGCTTACATTGCAACAATATTACAGTCAGATCCTCTTAATATTCAATTCAGGAGGACACTAGTAGGAAATTGTTGGGAAGATTGGCTCCATCTTGTGAGACGTTTAATGGATGTCCAACTATCTCAACAGCCTGACCAGATTCGCTGGAAACTAACTAAGAATGGGGAGTTTTCAGTTAAATCCATGTATTTGGATATTATTAACGCTAGCGTCATACCTCGATCAAAACATGTTTGGAAAGTCAAAGTGTCTTTAAAAATCAAAGTGTTCATGTGGTTTGTCCACAAACAAGTCATCCTAACTAAGGACAATTTGGCGAAGCACAACTGGATGGGCTCTAAAATATGTAGTTTTTGTGATAGTGATGAATCAATCAGATAGCTCTTTCTTGATTGACCTTTGGCAACAATTTTGTGGAGGTCTATCCACATAGCTTTTAATATAACGCCTCCGAATTCCATTAACACGTTATTTGGGACGTGGCTAGATGGGATTGACGTAGTAACAACAAGACATATCCGGGTAGGAGTATGTGCTTTACTCTGGGCAATCCGGAATTACAGAAACGATTTGGTTTTTAACATAACCATAAAAATTCATTTCTTGCAGGTTATCTTCAGGGCCACTACACTCGGCCGTATGTGGTTGCTACTCACTCCGACGGAGGCCATGAAGCATTTGGTTACTGGTTCTATCCGATGGGAGATGGTAGCTCGGGATATCTTCAACCGGTTTGGATGGTGGTCATGTAATAGGATAGGTGTTTAGTTTCCTATCTGTTTTTGCCTGCCGGTTGTGGCTATCCCTTTTTCTTTGCTTTCATGCTCCTTGTTGAGCTTTTGTTCTTTTGTATGAGACTACGAGACCTTTGTTGAACCTTTTGCATTTAATAAGATGGTCGTATGCATCATTCTGATGCAGAGGCCGGGGTAAACCCCCTTTTTGAAAAAAACAAGATGCATTTGTATTAGTAAAAATCGAGCCGGTCCAGCATGTCGTCTTTATCGTCCACAGTGGCACCGTTTCTTCACCTGCAGGTCCAAAATATTTCATTTTCCTATTCATGCCATATTTCCCTTTTTTCTTATCCTTTCATGTGTTCTTACTACTGAACCAATCTAATTAAGGTAATGTGTGTCAGTGAGAAATGTTATTTTTTGTATGCGCCTCCACCTTTTCGGGCCTGGGACCGACATCGGTAGTGTCTGGCCCCCATAGCCCCATTCATATTCAACAAACTAAAGTAGTAATTAGTCTATTGGTGATTAGGTGTAGTTTTAATATATTTCACAAACAAAAATTGAAATTTAATAATTGAATAGCAAATAGGTCTATTCGCATTCTATGTGCAGAATATAACTATGCCCGGATGCTCTCAGTATTGGGTTCTAGTACTATATAATAAGCCTCAAATATTAGAGTCGATGTTTGGTATTAATGAGTTGTCTTCGTCAAATATTGATGTACCTTTCCATTACTTCTTCATAATAGTAGCCCATATCCATCCTGCCATATCATGTTAAATTGATACGTTGGTTATTATTTTGGATATAGTTTGTAGTGTACAAAATTATTATGTACTTATTCTAATTTAATAAAGGGTCTAATTGAACAATAATTGTAGTAAAAGTTTTATTCTAATTTAATAAAGGGTCTAATTGAACAATAATTGTAGTAAAAGTTATATTTTCCATACTTATATAATATTTCTTTGTACACTAATACCCGTAGTCCATCCCTTTTTCGTCACTCCTGAGATACCTTGTTCAGAGACTCTCTGTTGCTTTTGTTGATTGTCATAGCAAAGCACACATATATAGGGTGTCGTATCCTTTTTAGAACGAATGGCTATGCTGATTCATTTGGTGACATGGCTATTCTTGGAACATATATATATATATATAGGGTGGGTCTATTATGATAACACCCTTAAGACTTTATTCTGCTAACAGTTCGGCACTGCAACAAAACACGAAGCGAACCACGCAGGCAATAAAAAAGAAAACCACCCCCACCTCGCTACTACTGCCACATACGACCACCATCTCAACCCACCCCCGCAACACTCCCTGTGGTCAAACGGGGCTCCCCCACCTCCCGATCCAACCACCACGCAGCGCCGCCCGCTTCGGCCACCAACCACCCCACGCCGCCCGCTGCCAGCCACCACCCTGCACCGCCCGCCCCGGTCACCACCCCGCGCCGCCCGCCCGGGCCACCACTCGCCCCGCCTCGGCCACCACGAGCCGGAGCTGGATCTAGGCCGTGGCGGGCTCTGCGACGTCCCGACGCTGGATCAAGGCCGCGGCAGGCCCCCGCGACGTCCCAGCACCAGATCCAGGCCACGACGCCCCCCCCCCCCCGCGACGCCCTGCTACCGGAGCCAGGCCGCGCCGGCCTCCCGCCGCCCCACCTGGTCCCCACCGGATGCGCCTCTGCCGTGCACCGCATTGGTGTGGGAGGACACCAGTCGGGGGCAGCCCTCCATGGCGCTCCAAGCTCGCAAGGATGGGCGTGCGGCTAGATTCATGCCTCCGCGGCCATCCCCGCCGCTACCTTTCTCCCATCCGGCGGGCGCAGCCCCGCCCCGGTGGCACGCCGCACCACCTCCCTGGATCCATCTCCTACACCACTTCACGCCGGAACCGCGGTAGTGCTCTCCGTCGGCCAAGAGGAAAACGACTTCGCCCCCTGAACTCCCCCTTTTTCTCTCACCACTGTTACCAGCGAAGAGCTGCTGCATAGTGCTCATGGCTCGTCGCCGATGATCCAGCAGTCCACCACTGCAGCTCTGGATAGTGAATAGATGCGGTGCGGCTAACACACTGTTGCAGTGCAGAGTGTTTTTGGTGCAGGTTTGGGTGTTGTTGACGCAGTGCAGAGTCCTCTCGACGCAGTCCATAGCATATTTATTTTTTATTTTTTTAGGTTTGGCCTTGTGTTTTATCTGTAGTTTATTGAATTGGAGTTTCTAGCATATTAATTTGATGCAGTTTTGGTCACAATAATGACCAGCCTCAGATTCACAAACCGTGCTCCAGATCACCAGGAGCATGTTGTCCCTCCTCTCATTGCAGTCCGGGCGTTCGCAGACTTGAAGTGCGCGTGGGCGCGCAATGCGGTTCGGCGGCGCGTGGCCGTCCTGTTCGCCCTGTGTTTTGGTGCAGAATGTCGCGTGATTGCAGTGCAGTCTGCTGGTGTTTGTGGTTTTTTTGTGTGTCATCGAATGTATCTGGTTGCGATATGATGAATTTTTTGTAAAAAATATTTGTTGATAAGTTCATTTCAAAAAGCAATAAAATGGGTCACTTTTCAAGAGAAAAAAATGGATGGATGCAGCCCACTTCGAGGAGTCTTATGGTTCACTACATTTAGCAAAAAACACGGTGGTGGATAAAAAAATAGTTTGGTTCACTCGCCTTGTCCTAGCGGTTCACTCGCCTCGTCCTCGAAGTGCGGAAGAATTTCTAAAATTAAAAAGAAAACAAAAAATGTGTGTGGTTCATTTTGCAGTGCGTTTGGTCCTCAGATGTGGTTCACTTTTGAGAGTGATGTTGTTCACTTGCCCCAACATGAAAATGCAAAAAATAGTGAAACAACATGATGATAATGCTGTTCACTTTGATTATGTCGCAGCTCACTTGCCCTTGTCTTTGCGGTCCACTCTCCTTCATAAAAAAAAGTTGAAAAAAAGACAACAAAAACAAAAACTTGTATGGGAAAATTTACGTCGCACAAAAAAGATATCATGCAGTGCACTTGTCGGACTGATGCAGTGCGGTTTTCAGTATGAAGCTGTGCGTTTTTCTGTCCGATGCAGTTCCCTTCATCGATTTTGGGTCCGTGAAAAACAGTGTCTGCATTTCCGTAAAATCAAAACTGCTTTAAAACCGTAAAGAATTAGAGAGACTGTTCTACATGAAAAAGTTGTGCCTCGTTGATATCTTTCCAACGGTGTATCATTTGAATCAATCCAGACAGCAGTTTGTAAAAAATTCACGAAAAACGGCCCCTGCCACTCGTCGTCTGCCGCATGATTTTCAAAATTAACTTAAAACCGTAAGGAATCCCAAAACTATTTCAACATATGAAAGTTGTGCCTCGCCCGTATCTTTCCAACGGCGTATCACACGCCTCGTTTGAACAAACGGTTAAAAAACTGGAGCGAAAACAGTACCGAAATTTTTTATTTTTTTTGAAAAACACAATTCCACTATTTAGTAATTTTGAAACTCCTCTTAAACCATAACAAATTAGAGAAAATAATAGATATGAAAAAGATGCAACTCAACGATATCTTTCCAACGGTGTATCATTTTCTTCGTTCCGACGAGCGAATTAGAAGAAATCGCGAAAAAACGCTCGCTGCCACTCGTCATGGGCCGCACCATTTTCAAAACTGCTCTTAAACCGTGTGGAATCTCGAAAAGTGTTCAACATGGAGAAGTTGTGCCTAATCCATAGCTTTTCAATGGTATATTACATGCCTCATTCCGATAGACGGTTAAAACTCTACAGCGAAAATAGTACCAAAAAAACAATGCATGCAGTTTTTTCCGACGAGAAGTTCACTCGTGTGAGTACTGCAGCTTGATACGTCTCCGTCGTATCTACTTTTCCAAACACTTTTGCCCTTATTTTGGACTCTAACTTGTATGATTTGAATGGAACTAACCCGGACTGACGCTGTTTTGAGCAGAATTACCATGGTGTTGTTTTATGTGCAGAAAATGGAAGTTCTCGGAATGACCTCAAACTCCACGGAACACCTTAGAAAAAACAATAAAGAATCCTCGCCAAAGATGAAGACCAGGGGGCCCACACCCTACTCACGAGGGTGGGGGGCGCCCCCTGGGAACGCCCCCCTACCTTGTGGGCCCCCTGGTGGCCCTCTGACGCCAACTCCAACTCCATATATTGGCTTTCGGGGAGAAAAAAACAGAGAGAAGAAATCATCACGTTTTATGATACGGAGCCGCCGCCAAGCCCTAATCTCTCTCGGGAGGGCTGATCTGGAGTCCGTTCGGGGCTCCGGAGAGGGGAATTCGTCACCGTCGTCATCATCAACCATCCTCCATCACCAATTTCATGATGCTCACCGCTGTGCGTGAGTAATTCCATCGTAGGCTTGCTGGACGGTGATGGGTTGTATGAGATTTATCATGTAATCGAGTTAGTTTTGTTAGGGTTTGATCCCTAGTATCAGTTATGTTCTGAGATTGATGTTGCTATGACTTCGTTATGCTTAATGCTTGTCACTAGGGACCGAGTGCCATGATTTCAGATTTGAACCTATTATGTTTTCATGAATATATGTGTGTTCTTGATCCTATCTTGCAAGTCTATAGTCACCTACTATGTGTTATGATCCGGCAACCCCGAAGTGACAATAATCGGGACCACTCCCGGTGATGACCATAGTTTGAGGAGTTCATGTATTCACTATGTGCTAATGCTTTGTTCCGGTTCTCTATTAAAAGGAGGCCTTAATATCCCTTAGTTTCCAATAGGACCCCGCTGCCACGGGAGGGTAGGACAAAAGATGTCATGCAAGTTCTTTTCCATAAGCACGTATGACTATATACGGAATACATGCCTACATTACATTGATGAATTGGAGCTAGTTCTGTGTCACCCTATGTTATGACTGTTACATGACGAACCGCATTCGGCATAATTATCCATCACTAATCCGGTGCCTACGAGTTTTCCATATACTGGTTCTCGCTTATTTACTTTTCCGTTGCTACTGTTACAATCACTACAAAATACCAAAAACATTACTTTTGTTGTCTTTACTTTTGTTACCATTACCACCACTATCATATTACTTTGCTATTAAACACTTTGCTGCAGATACTAAGTTTCCAGGTGTGGTTGAATTGATAACTCAGCTGCTAATACTTGAGAATATTCTTTGGCTCCCCTTGTGTAGAATCAAAAGATTTGGGTTGAATACTCTACCCTCGAAAACTGTTGCGATCCCCTATACTTGTGGGTTATTAAGACCTTTTTCTGGCGCCGTTGCCAGGGAGCATAGCTCTATTCTTTGATTCACTTGGGATTTATATCTGCTGGACACTATGAAGAACTTGAAAGATGATCGAACTACTATTTTGCCCTCAACTACGAGGGGAGGTAAGGAACTGCCATCTAGCCTTGCACTAGATTCTCCTTCTATTATGAGTAAGCTAGCGACACCTAAACCTGCTACTGCTATGAATTCTGATATGTCACATGTTATTGATGATGCCACTTCTGCTATGCATGATACTTATGATGAAACTACTTCTATGCTTGATACTACTGTGCCCCTTGGTGAATTTCTTGATGAGCAAATCGCTAGGTCTAGAGAAAGAGAAATTATTGAACCTGAATACGATGATGATAGTGATGATGAAAACATGCCTTCTATTCCTGGGGGTTATCTTTTTGATGCAGAATCTTCTGCAGCTATTTTTGCTTGCCAGGATAGATATGAACTTAAGAGGCTGCTAGTTAAATGGAGTAAAGAATCTCTTAGAGATAGAATGAGACCCGACCCTGCTTTTGCTACTTCACCTATTTGTGTTCCCGATAAGGATTATTATGACTTTTTTGTTGATCCAGATATAATTACTTTGGTTGAATCTGATCCTTTTTATGGCTATGAATCTGAAACTATTGTGGCACATCTTACTAAGTTAAATGATATAGATGCCCTGTTTACTAATGATGAGAGATCGCGCTACCTTTATTTACTCAAAATATTTCTGTTCTCATTAAAGGGTGATGCTAAGATATGGTTTAATTCTCTTGATCCTGGTTGCTTGCAAAGTCCCCAGGATATGATTTATTACTTCTCTGCTAAATATTTCCCTGCTCATAAGAAACAAGCTGCTTTGAGGGAAATATACAACTTTGTGCAAATTGAAGAAGAGAGTCTCCCACAAGCTTGGGGTGGCTTCTCAAGTTACTTAATGCTTTGCCTGATCATCCTCTTAAAAAACCTAAAATACTTGATATCTTTTATAATGGACTAACTGATGCTTCCAGAGATTACCTGGATAGTTGTGCTGGTTCTCTTTTCAGGGAAAGAACACCGGATGAAGCTGAAATTCTATTGAATAATATGTTGACAAATGAAGATAATTGGGCACCTCCCGAGCCACCTCCTGAGCCAGCTCCAGAGCCAATTACTGAGCCTATTCCAAAACCAACTCCAAAGAAGAGAGGTGTTCTATTTCTCAGTCCCGAAGATATGCAAGAGGCAAAGAAACTATGAAAGAAAAAGGTATTAAAGCTGAAGATGTTAAGAATTTACCTCCTATTGAAGAAATACACGGTCTTAATTTACCGCCTGTTGAAGAAGTATATGATCTCAATTACTTATTTACTGAAGAACCTCCCGATATCCCGACACAGGTAGTAAAGGTAAATTCTCTCTATAGATATGATAAAGCTGAAGTCCCTCCTACTTCAATTGCTAGTCAGTGCTTGGATGAGTTTGATGACTTTATGTTTAAGCAAGATGACTTCAATGCTTATTTTGGTAGACAATTAAAACAGAATACCTTTATGATCAAATGCTTGGGTGATTATATGGCTGCTATTAGAGGTGAACATAAACTTGTTAGCAAACATGCTTCTATGGTTACCACTCAAGTAGAACAAGTACTTAAAGCTCAGAAAGAAGTGCTTGATGAAATGAATAGTAAGAAAAATGATTATGCTGTTAGAGTGGCTACTAAAACTGGTAGAATGACTCAGGAACCTTTGTATCCTGAAGGCCACCCTAAGAGAGTCGAGCAAGATTCTCAGAGAAATAATATTGATGTACCTAGTTCTTCTAAGAGGAAGAAAAAGAAAAATGATAGGACTGTGCAAACTTCTAGTGAACCTATTGCTGAACCACCTGAGAATCCAAATGATATCTCTATGTCTGATGCTGAAACACAATCAGGTGATGAACATGAACCTAGTAATAATATTAATGATAATGTTCATGTTGATGCTCAACCTAGTAATGATAATGATGTAGAAGTTGAACCTGTTGTTGATCTTGATAACCCACAATCAAGGAATCAACGTTATGATAAAAGAGATTTTGTTGCTAGGAAACATGGTAAAGAAAGGGAACCATGGGTTCAGAAACCCATGCCTTTTCCTCCGAAACCATCCAAGAAAAAGGATGATGAGGATTTTGAGCGCTTTGCTGAAATTATTAGACCCATCTTTTTGTGTATGCGATTAACTGATGTGCTCAAAACAAATCCTTATGCTAAGTATATGAAGGATATCATTACTAATAAAAGAAAGATACCTGAAGCTAAAATTTCCACCATGCTTGCTAATTATACTTTTAAGGGTGGAATACCAAAGAAACTTGGAGATCCAGGAGTACCTACTATACCATGCTCCATCAAGAGAAATTATGTTAAAACTGCTTTATGTGATCTTGGAGCCGGTGTCAGTGTTATGCCTCTCTCTTTATATCGTAGATTTGACTTGAATAAGTTGACACCTACTGAAATATATTTGCAAAATGGCTGATAAATCAACTGCTATACCTGTCGGTATTTGTGAGGACGTGCCTGTTGTAGTTGCAAATGTTACTATTTTAACGGACTTTGTTATTCTTGATATTCCCGAGGATGATAGTATGTCTATTATTCTTGGAAGACCTTTCCTTAATATTGCAGGGGCTGTTATTGATTGCAACAAAGGCAATGTCACTTTTCATGTTAATGGCAATGAGCACACGGTACATTTTCCGAGGAAACAACCTCAAGTTTATAGTATCAACTCTATTGGAAAAATTCCATCGATTATATTTGGAGGTTTTGAATTTCCTCTCCCTACTGTCAAGAAAAAGTATGCTATTCTTATTGTTGGGGATTTTCATATCCCCGTTGAGGTAACTTAGTGTTATTCGAAATTTCTCCAGTTCCGTGATTATTCGGAATGAGTTTGTTAACAAGACTTGATCAACCTTGTTAGTGGGTTCATTTTGATGATCACGAGATGGATGAAACTAGAAGCACAACCTTCTGTACCCTCTCTATATTTTCTGTTATTTAGTAGAAATAAAGTAAAATAGTATTTTTCTGTCTGTTTCCTGACTTATCCGTGCAATATAAAAATATCCCGAAAATAAAAGTCCTCAGAATGCCATGCCAATTTAATATGATTTTTTCGGGAATATTTGAGGATTTACTGTGCAAAAATTACCGGGGGGGAGCTGCCACCTGGTCACGAGGGTGGAGGGCGCGCCCTACCCCCCTGGGCGCGCCCCCCTGCCTCGTGGGCCCACGGTGGCCCTCCTCCACTTATCCCTGCACCCATCTTCTTCTTCTGCCTCACACAAACACGAAAAACCAACTCAAGCACGAATTCCAACCCCCGTTGCTGTGATTTTTGATCTCCTTGCTCAAAGCACCTCTTGCAAAACTGCTTGGGGAGATTGTTCCTTGGTATGTGACTCCTCCATTGGTCCAATTAGTTTTTGTTCTAGTGCTTTATTCATTGCAAATTTGTGCTGCATAGGTGCCCATGTTCTTGAGCTTGCATGTCAAATTTATATGGTTCCAAGTAGTTCTAATGCTTGATATAGGACCTAGGCACTTGTGGGAGTTGTTGCTATCAATTTTATTGAAGTTGGTTCACTTTTATTTGAGGTTATTAAAAATTTCAGATTGTTTCAGAAATAATGAAGAGACTTTTGAGGGGCTCGTCGAGCTGAAGCTCGAAGGAAAAACAAAAGGAAGAAGAGCAGAAGCCCAAATTTAATTTGCCTCGCACCGCGGAGGTCCAGCCGTGTGAATGGCCTTCCGATGACTTTTTGAGGAGAGATGAGATTTATGAGGATTTCTATTTATTGATTGAGAATGCTGGCCTCATCGACTTCCTCCACGACCAACGTCATCAGTATCTCTTACTCACAAATACTTTTGTGCAAAACTTCTACCTTTTCCCTAAGAAATCACCTCCAACAGTAGAGTTTCATTTATATGACGTTGTTAAAGAGATGACATTAGTTGAATTCTACGAGCTTTGCAGAATACCCTTTGAGGGCACCTTAGATGAACCCCACCGTAACGAAGTAGAAGCTTTTGTTAACACTATCACTGTGGGAGAAACCAGGAAGGTTTCTAATGCAAGGATCACTAGCATACATTTTCCTGTTTTACGCTACTTTGCCTTATTTGCTAGTCGTTGCTTGATTGGATGCGGGAACTGTGGGAACCTTAGTATTTTTGATATTATTATTTTGTTCCATGGTTTATACCGCAATAACTCTGTTAGTATGGGTGGAATTGTTGCTAGACGGTTAAGTCTGAACCGTACTAAGGGCCCCATCTTTGGAGGCATTTATGCTTCACGCCTAGCTGAACATTTTGAAATACCTATTAGGCATGACGAGAAAGAAGAAACAGCGCTGCCCCGTGCTTATTTAGATTATAAGAGTATGATAGCACATGACTTTCTTGTTAAGAGTCGCGAAGGGGAGCTCAAATACAAATTATACTTTGATAAACATCACCCTGAGACTATTACTTTGCCTGCTCCTTCTTTGTTTAACTTATCTGCAGGTCCCCACATCGTTCCGTGGTCAGCTGTTCAAGCCTATCGGAATCCTGCACCAGCCCCGGAACCGGAGCCACAAGATGAGCCTCCACAACTATCTGTTTATTCTTGGGATCCAGAGGAGGTTGCCAGCAAGTGGCATCCAGAGCCTTCTTCGTCACAGTACGACCCCAGCTACACCTACGGGTATCCGCCAGGCTATCCCTGGCAATAGACCAACTTAGGCCAAAAGCCTAAGCTTGGGGGAGTACATATTTCCCACCGACATTACATTTATGTTCACACACACTCATTGCTAGATGTTGGTACTCATACTCTTTCATTGTAATACCCATGCTAGTTTATTTTCTTTTTCCTGCTTTCTTCTTGTGTGTTTGATAAACCTTAAGAAAAAACAAAAAAATTAGTAGTAGTTTATTTCTTTGCTGTAGTAATTAAAAAGAAAACCCAAAAATATTTCTCGTTCTTCTTTTGCTTGTTGGGAGCTTTCCCATGTAAATAGTTTTTATTCCTTTTCTTTTGGGGGTCAAGAAGACTATATTGAAAATGCTTAGTGGCTCTTATATGCATGATTGTTTATTTAACTTAGATCCCATATTACTTGTCTTCTCTCTTGAGTTGAATGCTTGCAGATTCCAGCTTAGTCCAATGCACGTGCACTCTTATTATTATACACACCATTCGGTCGTGCAAGTGAAAGGCAATAATGATGATATATGATGGACTTATTGGGATGAGAAAAGCTGGTATGAACTCGACCTCTCTTGTTTTTGTAAATATGATGCTTCATCGTTCCTAAGTCAGCTATTATGAAGTAAACATATTTGCAATGACATTTAGAGATTATAGTTGCTTGTGTCATGCTTGATTAGCTATGAGTTATAATGGTTTACCTTGCGTGCCAACATGCTATTAGAATGATTATGATGTGGTATGATGGGATGGTATCCTCCTTTGAATGTGTTAAGTGACTCAACTTGGCACATGTTCACACATGTAGTTGAATCAAATCAACATAGCCTTCATGATATTTATGTTCATGGTGGATTATATCCTACTCATGCTTGTATTCGGTATAAATTAATTTTAATGCATGTTTACGACTGTTGTCGCTCTCTCAGTTGGTCGCTTCCCAGTCTTTTGCTAGCCTTCACCTGTACTAAGCGGGAATACTGCTTGTGCATCCAAACTCCTTAAACCCCAAAGTTGTTCCATATGAGTCCACTATACCTACCTATATGCGGTATTTACCTGCCGTTCCAAGTAAATTTGTATGTGCCAAACTCTAAACCTTCAAATAAACATTCTATTTTGCATGCTCGAATAGCTCATATGTCAACTAGAGCTGCCCTTATCTTCCGTGTTAGGCGGGTTTTTCTCAAGAGGAGTGGACTCCGCTCCTCATTCACAAGAAAATGGCTGGTCGCCGAGATGCCCAGTCCCATGCTTTATGCAAACTAAATCAAAATAATTGCAAACAAAACTCCCCCTGGGACCTGTTGAATGTTGGAGGCACTCGTTGTTTCGAGCAAGCCATGGATTGATGCTTGTGGAGGAGGGGGAGTATAAACTTTACCATTCTGTTTGGTAACCGCCTATAATCTATTTAGCATGGAAGATATCATCGTCTTTTAGTTTTTATGTTGACAATGAAAGTATGCTGCTCAAAATATAATTTATCTCTATTTCAAAACCGAGCTCTGGCACCTCTACAAATCCCTGCTTCCCTCTACGAAGGGCCTATCTATTTACTTTTATGTTGAGTCATTTGCATTCATTATAATTGGTTTATATTGGGTATGACTTGACTGGATCTCTTTTACCATGAATTACAATGTTTAGTCAGTCCTTGATCTTTAAAGGTGCTCTGCATTTATGTTTTGCGGTCTCAGAAAGGGCTAGCGAGATACCATTTTGTTATATCATGTTATGATTATTTTGAGAAAGTGTTGTCATCCGAGTTTTGTTATTATAGCTTGCTAGCTGATTATGCTATTGATATGAGTAATTGTGAGACTTATGTGTTATTGTTAGTATGGTTAGTTCATAGTATTTGCTGAAACTTGAATGCTGGTTTTCATGTTTACAACAACAAGAGCAAACAGAGTTTGTAAAAGTTTTTCTTTTTCTCTTTCAGTTTGTCAACTGAATTGCTTGAGGACAAGCAAGGGTTCAAGCTTGGTGGAGTTGATAGGTCTTCATCGTATCTACTTTTCCAAACACTTTTGCCCTTGTTTTGGACTCTAACTTGTATGATTTGAATGGAACTAACCCGGACTGACGCTATTTTCAGCAGAATTGCCATGGTGTTGTTTTATGTGCAGAAAATAAAAGTTCTCGGAATGACCTGAAACTCCACGGAACACCTTAGAAAAAACAATAAAACATCCTCGCCAAAGATGAAGACCAGGGGGCCCACACCCTGCTCACGAGGGTGCCCCCCCCCCCCGGGCGCGCCTCCTACCTCGTGGGTCCCCTGGTGGCCCTTTGACGCCAACTCCAACTCCATATATTGGCTTTCGGGGAGAAAAAATCAGAGGGAATAAATCATTGCGTTTTACAATACGGAGCCGCCGCCAAGCCCTAATCTCTCTCGGGAGGGCTGATCTGGAGTCCGTTCGGGGCTCCGGTGTGGGGACCCCGACTCATAAGTTGTGATCACCGAATGCACGTGTACAGTGATCCCAGAGATCAATGCTCACTGAACACACAGAAGCTGAATAACAAGAGTCTTACATCCATACATACCGTATTACACAAGTAGGAGCATTATGGCCGAGTCTTGAGTATAACATCACAGCGGAAATCTTCGTCGATAACATGGACCCATGCCATCTGCCTTAACCCTACAGGCATTCTGACTGGGAAATGTCCTAGCTCGCATGTTCGTCGCCGAAGTATTCTTCATCATATCCTGTTCTTTCATGCCTGGCCAATAAAATAACCAGTGGCAAGCCAATGAGTACTTTGAATGTACTCGCAAGCAACCCATGTTTTGGTTCAAGATGTAACAATGCATGATATAGGTAAATTTTTGCAGAAAGCTAATTTTGAGTGCAATGACATGTTCAACAACTTGTAAGACATGCATCAGGAGAATTCAAGTAACCATGAGGACAGGTCACAGATATCAACATAAATAGAGTGGGCACCAACCCAACTCAATCATGTCAAGTCCTTTGACTTGACCCAAGTAATTTTATCAACTCACACACACACGATTGTAAAACTCTGGACATAGTTTAAGAAGCACCACCCAACTGTCCTTGACCATGGACACGGCTATTCGAATAGTTTTACACTCTGTAGAGGTTGCACACTTTACCCACAAGATCCGGGGAACTTCCGTGTCGTCCACGACCCGCAATACCTCAAGTACCCGGGGTAAGCACCCGATCACTACCTTTCCCTAGACGACACTAACATGGAGTCCACTCGTTGTTCTGTATCCTCACGATGTACATCATACAAGACTCACTCGAGATCGTAACATCCGAGAGGGGACACAATGGTGTATCCGGTGCCCTGTGAAAACAGTCATGGCCGCCCTACCTGGCACGACCCCGTCCTGAGAGAGTGCACCAACAACTCTCTCGTCACTAGTAATGCGGGCTCCAAGCTAGTATCGGTCTAGGTAATCGATAATGCCCTTTCCCATATAAGGGTAGAGTGGTTGCGCATGTAAGGTTGGGACAGTCAACAAATCTTAAATCTAATCTGTTTTCGAAAACAACACACACACTTGCCTCGGTACACCACTTCATCATCAAGTGGTTACCCATCTCATCATCTCCCTCGGGCATAAGTGGCACCCGATGAGGTTTTCGAAAAGTCTTTTGAAAATGCTCTGTCTCCTTCACCATGCATATACCCGTCCCTTTTTGCATAGCATCTACTTTAGCATCCTATCTACTCCCACCGGCATAACCCTCATAAGGAGGTAGGGTCATGCACAATGCAAGTATCAACGAGGAAGTACGGTGGCAAACCATCAGAGTGGTTACCACCCCATCATGATTCCGTTGCAACAACAATATGGTGCTATATGACATGCATAAAAAGGGTTTCATAGACATACTCAAAGGGCTACTTGCCTGTTTTAACAAAGTCTTCGAGGTCTTCAAATATCTCTGGTCCAACTTCGGGCATTTCGTCTACTTCGTCAACTATCGTCGAAAACAACCATAATAAGCAACACGACAAGGCAAGAATAAAAGTGCTCTAAAAAATGTGGGTTGGACTTTTCTAGGATACCTCTGGTCATATGAGGAATGACCAAGTGATTTCATTGGAAGTGGATCAATGGATATTTCTAAACATTTCAATATGATGGAATCAATGGATTTGATGGATCCACAAGTTGTACACAGAATGCCATTTTATAAAAATGAGTAGAAGTACCCATTAATTCAGGAATGATTTTAGAAACATTCAAAAATTGGTTTCACTGGATTTGGAGTTGAAATGAATATAATATGGATTTTTGAAGTGGACTTATGTGGATAAATGACCTTTTTAAAAGGTTCAAAGAAAACCAAGGACAACAAAAATGTCCATTGTGGCCTATTAAATAGGACTTGATTTATGGAGTCTCTGGAAATTTGAATCATCAAATTTGGACAAGAAATGAATTAACTGTGGATTTTAGAAGCTCAGTGGAAAAAGAAAAAGAAAAACATTTGGGCTTTACCTAAACTGTGCCCTCGGCGCAGCTTAACACTACAGCGCACTGGGCCGGCCCAGCGGCTCGGCTGCGCGAGCAGAGGAGGTGACGTCGAAGGCGCACTCCGGCAGGGCGCCACCCAGCGGGGAAAGCGGATCGGCCTGAAGCCGTTTCCACTTAACCCGACTGGTGGGCCGGCTCGGTCGCCTCTGCCGCTGACGGGCGGCCCCCCTGCCAGCTGGCGGGGTGGTCGTCCCCTACCTCGCGCCTGAGGTAGAGGAGCGTCAGGGGAGGCGAGGCCGAGCGCGCGCCGGCGCTTATCCCCGGCGACTCCGGCCATGCCCGGTGGCGTTCGATGCACCGACGTACTCGGGACGCCGAGACGCGTCCATCCAGGGGCTTCACGCGGGCTGGGAGGATCTGGGGCGACGGCGGCCTTGGAGCCGGCGGGCGGCGTCGGGAGTGGATGGGCGCGACGCCGTGGGCACAAGGGCAGGGGGGTAAGGATCGGGAGGGCTCCGCTGGCCTGCAGCGCTTCTCCTGGTGGTCGAAGGAGAGGAGGAGAGGCTTTGGTTCGCCAGAGCCAGGCGGAGGCAGACGGCGAGCATGGCGGCCGTGGAGAGGGAAAGAGAGGATGGGAGGGAGAAGGATGTTATCCGGGAGGTGCGAGGGTTAGAGGGAGGTCTCGGAGAGGCCAGAGAAGAGGCCGGGAGTAGCTAATATGGGCGTGGCCGCGGTGCACCGTGGGCAGCGTGCATGGACGCGCTTGGGTGAGCTCGCAGAGGGGAGGAGAGAGAGGTTCTGGAGGGGGCCGGCAGCGTGTCGTGTCCCGGACGCCGAGGCCACCTCGGGAGACATCACCCCGACGCCCAAGGCTGTCGTATGCCCTTGGCATGGGTGAGCTACAGTGCGAGAGAGCGATGTAGCATGCTCCAGAGCGCGAGCTCTGCAGGCACTGGCATTGTTTATGCGCCATGAGCATGTCCTTTTGTGTCTGGGGGTTTTGGGGGGTGAGTAAACAATGTAGGAGTGGCATTGGATGCCATGGATGTCCAATAGGAAAGGAGTGGGGTTGAGAGAGAGGGGGAAATGGGCTGTCCAGAGAGAGAAAGTGGGGTTTTACCCATCCAATAATTGAGCTGTGAATTTTTCATTGTTACTGGAGGTGCAAGGGGACTAGTAGGGGCTGTGGTAAAAAGTTGAGGCCATGGAGATTAGTGGAAGAGGTCAAAAATGGTATTTTGGTAAAGTGGCAGAAGGTGTTTGATATTGGTTTGGGCAAGTATATGATCTCCATTTGTCATTAGGCTTGACAGGGTCAAATGGTATGAGAAAATAAGAGGTTCCACCAAGATTGAGTTCATTTGGGAAAAGTTGCCAATGCAACTTTTGTAAACCCTAGAAATCAACAGAAATGGACTTTCCAAGATTTAGTCATGCAACTCTGTTCTCCTTGATTCACCACTTGGTGTAGTGTCATCATTTGAGGTTATGAACGTGTCCACAAAAGTTGAGATGAAAAGGAGAAAGTTTCCAATGTAGAGTTGTTCAAATTTGGTTCTGGACAGGAAGGATTTTGGGGCACTATGATCAATATAACATTTTCTCCAACTTGTGCCATTTGGTCTAGATGAATGACTAGACCATTTGAGCATGTTCACAAGGTTTGAGAACATTTGGGAATGTTTGGCAATGTAAAGTTGCTCAAACTTCAAAATGGACAGAAATGGTTTTGAAGGGATTTGATGATGGTATCTTGTTCTCCAAGACATGAGACTTGGCAAGATCACCAAATAGGGAATTTGTGACATGATGGAATTTTCTTGGATTTTTATGAAAATATTTCCTGTAGAAATATTTCAAATCCTTGAAATTGGCAGAAATGGTTTTGGGAGGTTTTGTCCAATATTTTGAACATGACCATGTGTTGAAACTCTTATATATGGACAATATATGTCCACTGAGTTTCCCAAGGTTTTTGTCAAATATTTTTAAAACATTAAAATAATTTTAACCTATTAAAGACCATTTCTGGCCTAAAGAAAAAGCCTTTAAATAAAATAATAAAATAAGTTTTAAAATTATATTTTTGGGGTTTATGGGTGTCCTATATCTAATAGGAGTCAAATATATTTTTGTAAAGATTTTTACTGCCCTTAATTAAGTACTTGCAGTGCAAATCTCAATTCAGGGGTTTTTGAAAAACTAATTTTTGAAAATACTATTTGGCCAAATTATTTTTGCAAGAAATTATTTTTATGTCCTATACACATAGCATGATCATTAGGAAAGGTTTTTGGATCAAGGAGAAGGAGTATAAGAGTTGGAGGATTTATTTTATTTTTAGAGCACTTGCAAACAACAGACAAAAACCTATCAAGGCAAGGTCCAAAACACTCAAAAGTTTTTGTCAAACCACATTTTATCATGATTGTTAGCTTAAGTGCAGTGGCATGAAAATCAGGGTGTGACATCCAGAGAGGGGGGTTCGTCGCCATCGTCATCATCAACCATCCTCCATCACCAATTTCATGATGCTCACCGCCGTGCGTGAGTAATTCCATCGTAGGCTTGCTGGACGGTGATGGGTTGGATGAGATTTATCATGTAATCGAGTTAGTTTTGTTAGGGTTTGATCCCTAGTATCCATTATGTTCTGAGATTGATGTTGCTATGACTTCGCTATGCTTAATGCTTGTCACTAGGGCCCGAGTGTCATGATTTCAGATCTGAACCTATTATGTTTTCATGAATATATGTCTGTTCTTGATCCTATCTTGCAAGTCTATAGTCACCTACTATGTGTTATGATCTGGCAACCCCGAAGTGACAATAATCGGGACCACTCCCGGTGATGACCATAGTTTGAGGAGTTCATGTATTCACTATGTGCTAATGCTTTGTTCCGGTTCTCTATTAAAAGGAGGACTTAATATCCCTTAGTTTCCAATAGGACCCCGCTGCCACGGGAGGGTAGGGCAAAAGATTTCATGCAAGTTCTTTTCCATAAGCACGTATGACTATATATGGAATACATGCCTACATTACATTAATGAATTGGAGCTAGTTCTGTGTCACCCTATGTTATGACTGTTACATGACAAACTGCATCCGGCATAATTATCCATCACTAATCCGGTGCCTACGAGTTTTCCATATACTGGTTCTCGCTTATTTACTTTTCCATTGCTACTGTCACAATCACTACAAAATACCAAAAACATTACTTTTGCTGTCTTTACTTTTGTTACCGTTACCACCACTATCATATTACTTTGCTACTAAACACTATGCTGCAGATACTAAGTTTCCAGGTGTGGTTGAATTGACAACTCAGCTGTTAATACTTGAGAATATTCTTTGGCTCCCCTTGTGTCGAATCAACAAATTTGGGTTGAATACTCTACCCTCGAAAACTGTTGCGACCCCCTATACTTGTGGGTTATCACAACACACTTGGTTCAAACAATGACGTGCACTTGCGTTGAGCGTGCAGTCCAGAAGTGTTATCAGAATAATTATTCTGCTAATATTAGCAGAATAGACCGGCTGTATATATATGTACCTTTTGAACCACATGTTTTCTTGTTATTATATGTGCTTCGATGAATCTTCTTCCAGGTTGAATATCGTCATCCTTACACCATTGCATAATCTAGCACTGTGATTGAAATTACATAGGACCGTACTACTGGTAGGCCTACTTTTAGTTTTACCTTGTGATTTTGGATTCTGGGGAAGTTAAGCTGTTTAGGAATTCTGTTGGATATAACATATATATATATATATATATATTTCACCATTTAAGGTTATTGCTTTGCATGTTATGTTATAGCTTAGATATGTTATTTCTTCACCTTGTAGCTAATCTATTATAAATACTTTTTATCTCGCGAACTGCTTTGTTCTTTCGACATAATATTGCTCTCTCTTCTAAAAAATCTCACTTGCAGTACCTTTGTTGCAAATTTGGATATCTCTCAACATTTTGTTCGAATCATCTCCTTTCTTCAGTAGCATGTTACTCTGTATTTTAAGCAATTCCTCACCTTTTGATGATGTATTTGTTCCCTCACCAATATTAAGAATCCAATGTGAAAATCCGCATGTAGTATATGTCAACACTTGCTGTTGGGGCATAATATATCCTTCCAACTAATCTTCCTTTGTTTCTTTTGCTCAACGTTGTCTCTCTATTTTTCCATTCCCATTGTGACGGGAATCAAGCATTTGCTAATTCTATGGCTTCTTCATAGATCTTATTTGTCTCCATCCACAACCTAAATTTAGGAGTCCTACACTTTCTTTACTTATGATCTTTTTAAAATCTGCAGAATTTGAGAAAATGACATGTTGCTCATTCTCTAGGTGGAAATGCAACGTTTTGACGGGGTCTTAGAATTGCATTTATAACTGGAATATACAACATACGACATTGCCTGATATGTATGTGCATATTTCAGGTACTTCTTGATCTCATCATTTTCTATTAGGGTGGTCGCATGGTCCTCATATTTATTTATGTATTTAAAAGGTGTTTTATTAATAGAGATATGTTGCAGACCTCAACATATATATATATGCTTGATATTTGACAATAGATTTCTGTTGTATGGGACTATGTATCTGTTTTCTAGCTTGACTTCCCCATTCTATATGTATCTTCCAAATTCCATCATCTATCTTCTATATATTGCATATCCATCTTCATCTACTATGATATTGTTGTTATAATTTCTGTGGAACTTTCTGATAGCATAATTGATGTGCAAAGCAGAAGCAAAGGCATAATGATGCTTCTATGCTGCAGTCATGCATAATGTAAGGGTAAAGTTTAGAAATGTAATTTAGAACAGTAAGTAAACCAAGTGCATTATAATACACATAGGTTCAGTGACAAAATTTATGCTAGTGTTGTAATGAAACACAAATCAACTAAAGTGTAGGTTTAGTTTAAAAAAGATTGTAATTGAGGATGGAAAATTTAGGTACAATGACGACCACAACATCACAGTCACATGGGGAACTTGGGGCTCAACTTAATAGAAATCTATTTGATTGCCATTGTTGTAATTTGAATTGAGGCCGTGTTTTGCACTGACTTTTCCGTTCTTATTATTGATAAGAGATCGAACTTTAGGTCTATTCCTGGGACGAAGAGTTCCAGTAATTAGGTGAAGACACATATATATTGTTAGTATTATTTACCCTAGAATTGTAGTGACATGCAAGTTAACTAAATCATAGGTAGTCTAATCCCTAAATATGTGGTAGTTTGAGCCCCAATTATGTGTAGAGTACTGGATTTCATATACAGGAATCATGTAAATTATCTAAAATTGTACATGTTATAGTACTAGAGGTAGTTTGATCTCTAATTTTGTGTGGATGGTACTTATTGGAGGTGGTCGATTGCTGGATGGAGTAATTATGTGCAGACGGTACTTACTGAAGGTGGTCGATTGCTGGAAGGAGTAATTATGTGCAGATGGTACTTACTGGAGGTGGTCTGATTGCTGATTTCATATACATGAATCATGTAAATTATCTAAAATTGTACATGTTATAGTACTTTGATCTCTAATTTTGTGTGGATGGTACTTTTGGAGGTGGTATGATTGCTTGATGGAGTAATTATGTGCATATGGTACTTACTAGAGGTGGTCTAATTGCTCGACTGAGCCGATGACAACTAATGACAATCAATGGAGAAGATTTGGGCTCTCACAACCGTTGGAAGAAGATGATGCCGAGGTGCTGCTTGGTGCTCGATATAGGTAGATGATGTCTTCAAGAGGACAACCAACCTTTGTTGTGGTCCAGGCGTAGGTATTTTTCGGTTGGCATTGGCGATCCTGAGTTTTTTTAGATCGTGAGATTTTTGGTGGGAGGATCTGCGTATGTGATGTTATTGTTTGTTGACGGGAATAAGGTCCACTAATTAACGATCAAATGTTTCTAATTAAATATGGGATTTTCTAGTATATTTTCTTTTTTCTAGTGAGCCTCTCAATACTTTTAATAATAAATGGGTTGTGTTGTAACGATATCTCACAACTCACGTGGAAAGAATGTGCAACTCACTAGTACGTTGTTTAGAGGGTCGCGCTGGACAGGAGCCTCACCCTGCTCATGGCGTGGCAGTAAAGCCGTCAAATCACAAAACCCCACCACTCCGAGTAATAAGTGGCCTAGTAAAATGAGCAGACAAGCAGCCATCACATCCCTCCTGTCTTTTGTGCATTTCATCTCTCTGCATTCATTTTGTCTGGATCATCTCGCACTTGATCCCTCGCTACTACTCCTCATACTAGTTGCTGCCATCATAGCCCTCTAGATTTGTTTGAACAGTACTAGATGCTGCCCTCATACTGTTCTGTAACAATCGCAAGGGCACTTGTCCGAAAAATTTACATGCCTTCCCAACCAGTGAGATACTCCATACGAAGTACAATACAGAAAAAACCAGGGAGAGAAGGAGCTAAAGTAAACAACAAAATGAGCATTCTTGCATTTCTTTTGTGTTGAATCGTTTCACAAGGTTGAATAGTGATGTTTTCCTACTTTTACCAAAACAACATTGTAATGGTAAAACGTGCATTTGCACGTGTGTATACATACTTGTAGTAGTACAGTCTACAAGCATAGATAATATATAGAGAAAAGGTTTTTTTGCATGGATAGAGGGAAGATATATAGTGAAGTTTGTGCTATATGCACATCCTTACAAATGCGTATGGATCCAAAGGGTTTCCAAACTTTTCCTTTTACATAATTAATTAAGGACACTAATAATTCCTGAACATTCAGGATTTATCATTTTCGTCCCAACACTAATGGGATCACCTTAAGACACTAAATTATCCCTAATAAAAGCCACGCCGCTCGCAGGAGCACTTGCGGCGCGCCACGAGTGCCCTTGTGCATGGTCGTTTCAGAGCACGGCGAACACAACGCCTCTTCCTCGGCCTCGCAACTCGCAAGGTGCAGATTAGCGGCTTGCCGGCGGGCGAGCGCATTCTCACCGGTCTGGTGATCCGGTGCCAATAGGTACTCCTCCTCGCAGGAAGCATGCATCTGGTCCATGTACCGCCAAGCGTAAATGAGACGCTTGGACCCGACTGCACTCAGGGCTTTGGCACGGGCGTTCTTTGCCACCCACACGACGCTCGCACGAGCCTTTTGCCAAAGAGCCAATTGCCTGACTCTCTCGGACGCGACATAGGCCTACCAGGCAACATCCCTGGTGGCGCGCTTCTCTTCCTCGGCCTTCTTCTACTCCTCTCTTTTGGCGCGCTCCGCCGAAGGCAAAGCCTCCCACAAGGCGACCTCCATTTATTTCCAAAGCTCCTCTCAGCTGGCGGGCTCGGTGGGCGGCGCGACGTCCTCCTCGTATCGGGGATCCTACGCGTCCTTCGATGCGCGTGGTAGCGAGACTGGGAACGCCGACGCATCCACCTCAATGTGCCGCGGCGAGGAGCGGAACACCGATGTAACAGCCCAAGAATGACGCTCTAGATGCCTTCCATGTTTTTCGTTGTCACGGTGTATTTTATTTGTTTTGTTGCATTCATCATGCATCATTCGCATTGCATCTGCACTCCGTTGTCATCATTTTTCAAAACTTGCACTCGTTCGTAGTTGCCGCTTCTCTCTTTGTCTTCAATGACTTTTTGTCAGGCCTCCTAGTCTTTGTCGACTTCTCTCAGACCCCCTTGCGTGCGCATCCAAAAGCTTACCCGAGCCCGAACCGGGCTGTCGTTATCCATTGGTCCGAGTCATCTCCAAACATCCTAAGACATCTTCGATTCCTTGTTGGACTCTCCTAACCTATTTATCTCAGACCGTCCGATTACAATCGAAGGGACCGAATAGCCCCTAACCTAACCACTCACTATATATATATATATATATATATATATATATATATATATATATATATATATATATATATATATATATATATATATACATCTGGGCTATTCTATTACGCGTAACAGAATATTATTCTGTTACCCTTTTTGAACTGACGGTTTCAGGTGGTTGTACTGATGTTTTCGAAGCGGTTGAACTGATGCTTTCAATTGTGTTTAAAAGATCGTCTTCTTTAGTTCAAAAACTTTTTGTAATTTTTTGTCGGAACGGGGCGTGTAATATATCATTGGATAGCTCTTGACAACCATATTTCAAATATATTGAACGTTTTTGCAAAATCATTCTGGTTTAAGAGCAGTTTTGAAAAAAATGTTTTTTTTAAACCGAAAACATGAATCGTATTTTGGACTCAATTTTCAAACCATTTGTCAGAATTGAGCAAATAAGATGGCGTTGGAATGCTGGTGAAAATCGGCATCTTCCATATATGTATTGTTTTTTCTAATTCTATATGATTTAAAAGTAATTTGAAAATGGTGAAATTCTGAGCGAAAAGTATATTCGCGATTTTTTGCAAACGGTTTGTCGGATTGACACAAATGATACGGCGTTGGAAAGCTATGGAAAATGAGCAACTTTTTCTTATAGAAATGTTTATCTAATTCTATACGGTTTAAAAATGAATTCGAATACGGTCAAATTTGATTTTGAACGTGATTTTTTTTAAAAGTTTGTTGAAATATGGCAAATAATATATCGTCGGATAGCTATCGAAAATGCGAAACTTAGTCATGTTGAACGTTTTCTCTACTTCCCAACCGTTTAAGAGTAATTTTGAATACGGCATGACGGATCTTGTTGTTTTCTCGTCTGAAAAACAGAGTAGTCGTACTGATATATGTGTATGTTTGTACTGAGCTATTTTTTGTAGAGTAATTTTGAATGGCTTCGAAAAAGGGTACTTGTACTGATGCTTGCATGGGTTTATACTAAGTGTATTTTCACTAACTAGACTTTGCTCTGTTTTTTGGGTAATATTTTTCTCGTAAGTTTTCAACGGTTTACTGTATCGTCACCCGTGTACTTGTATGCACTACTAGGGAAAAGCTTATACACAGGATCTTACCAGCAGCGAGTTTTAAATTAAGGCGCTACTGCTACTTACTAGTAGCGCGCTATATTGACCCGCACTACTAGTTAATATTACTCGTAGCGCGTGGATAAAAAGCACACGCTACTAGTAAATATCCCTAATCGTGTTCTGCGGATATGTCATAGTAGTAGTGTGGGTTTGCTGGGCCACGCTAGTAATAGAAATGTAGTCGTAGCGCTGGTCACGAAAAGCGCTACAACTAACCCAGCCTAGCCAGCCCAGCGAGACAACCAACCTAGCCTAGCGAACAACCACCATCGCTAGCTATCTCATTTTCTCCTCTTCCTCCCGCGAACACTCGCCGCCGCCACCAACGCCGGGCGATTCCGACTACTTCCGGCAGTCGTTGCCGGAACTGCAAACCCACGAGCTCTCACGACGGTTCTTCCTTCCCTCCGACCAGATCCGCTCCTCGTGGCGGCAAGCGCTCGCGCGCAACCCCTCCCCGCGGCTAGGGTTTCGGCTGCCTCCAACTCCGGTGCGGTGCGATCTCCTCTCCCCTCGATTCATGCCCTCTCATATCCCCTTCTTTCTTCTCTCCTAACCCCCTCACTTATTTCTTCGGTTCGGTGCAGCAACCGTCCTCCTCCATGGACGAGGACGACCACCATGGCACGCACGTGGTCGAGTTCACCGTCGCCTACTCTGGTGCGGTGCTGGACCAAGGACCTCCGCCTCAACAGATCCTAGCTTGGGTAAGCACCCCCATCCCCATGGCCATTTCACTTTCTTCCTTTGCCCCTCTTCTCTGATCTTCCATGAATCCTCTGGTTTCAGTTAATTAGTAGCACAACCACAGCCACACAAAGGCGTAGGAGCGTTACTGCTTGTATAAAACTAAATCTCTGTAATGTTTTTTGTTATGTTACCATGGCTACCAAAGAGTGTTTGTGTCTTCTGTTTCTCAATATGATATGCTCCCAAGTTTGTTGATACGTGCAGATTGGTGGTCTCTGACTTTGCAACAGATGTTATTGTGCATATCGGTGAAGTCATATTCTACTTGCACAAGGTCAGTGTGCTAGTATTTTCAGCAATTTTTGCTGAGGTCAACACTAAGCATTTATATTTGCTTCTACAAATAATGGCAAGGGTGGTGGAAGTAGATATGTGTTACATCCTGCAGCACGTAGTTCTTCAGACACAGAATGTTCAACTGTCGGGGTCTCTTTGTCATGCCATCAAGAGTAGTAACATCATTAACATTTATGCTTCACGTCTTATTGCTGTTGGGTTGTCTCTTTCCAATCTACTGGACCCTGTTTCACACACAAAATATTTTCACTGCCAAGCTGATTATCAACACCACCTTAAAATATTTGTGATGGCCTAATAGACTGCCTTCGGCAACCTAACCAAACAAATCGAAGAATCATCCATTACATTTATGTTACCATTCTTCAGACTAAAAAAACCTTATAGCAACCATATGCCACTTTGGTGTTACCACCATCCAAATTTTGTTCTTCAGATATGCAAAATTATTCATTGTTCATCGGTTGCTTAGGGGAACATGGTTACCTTCGTGAGTCATCTCTAGTGAATTAGGTGTTGAAAATGTTTTCTTATTTATGTTTCAGTGGGAAGTCCGATCATTTGCTGCTCAAAATCTGACAAATCGGAGGAGGAATGTGCGAGAAGCAATTATATCATCAATGGCAAGGTTGGTTGTGTATTCCTATTCTTTGAGTTTTCTCTGTTTCAACCATACAATTCATCTAGCATACGGTATCGTCGTATCAACCTTTCAATTTGGTAACTTGGAAGTAGTTTACAGTTACTGTATTGTGAGTGTGTGACCTGAAAATAAGGTAGCAAATTACTATAGATACTACTTCAAAACCATATACTCCTACTCACTCTTTCTGTGTGTCATGTGTACTACCAACTTACTATGTTTCTTTAATTCCCACAGTCTACAAAATTCATGCTTGCTACTGTATGTTTGTGCCCCTAGCTTGCATGCTGATGTTGTATGTGCATGGTGGTGGCCTCCTTCCTGTTGTTATTTGCTCCATATTAAGAATTGTTTTGAAAAGATAATGAGATAGACGCAGTTAGGAGATGATGCTAGCAAGTTCAAACTCTCTTGAATGGATAGATCATAGTGCAGTTAGGAGAAGTGATGTTATGAATATGTTGTATGCAAGTTCAGTGTGTATTAGAAAAAGTTAGCATTAAATATATAGCAAATTCACTATACGGGGATTTGGTAAGCAGTTTTGTAAAAAAGTTTATGGCGATTTGCTCCGACATGATTTTGTGTGTGTATTTTGGCAGCTCAACAAGATGAACCATACAGGCGAGGAACCTCCCAGGCGCAGCAACTCCTCCGTCCAAGTTGAGCGCTGGGGAAAGTGGTCTGTTTAGGTTGATGGAAAGCTAGGGAAAGTACCCACCTTTCAATGATAGTTGTGTGCGTATGATATGGGATGTCGTGATTTCTTCATGTTCAGATGTTCACTACTGTATCTATGAATGCTTCAAGTGTTAAAGATGGTTCTGTGACCTGAGCTTATTTTTCATTGGACGTGTCTCTGATGGAAGCAACTACATCTAACTTCTATTTTTTAATTCACAATTACTTAGTAATAGCGTGGGAAACAACAACTCGCTACTAGTAATTAGGATAGCAGTAGCGCACAGGAGAAGCGCGCTATAGCTATTAGCAGTAGCAAGCTTCCGTTAAGCGTGCTGCTGCTACACTTGTGTAGCAGTAGCGCTGGTGAGCACGCGCTACTGCTACGTGTTAGTTGTGGCGCCTTATTAGTAGCGTCGGTCCCCGCGCTACTGATACACCTAAAACCCGCGCTGCTGCTAGCCTTTTCCCTAGTAGTGATGGTTTGTATCATCGAACTGAATGATATTTATTTAAAAAGAAAATGTGTTTGTTCTGTTTCTTTTTTTTACTCAACATTTTTTTTGACAACGTTGTTCTGAACTTCTCTCATTTTACGACTTGTACTGAGGTACTTACTAAGCAGGATTTTCATGGGGTTTCTTTTTTTGCTTGAATTTTACAATTTGAATTTCTGCCATTTCTTTTATTCCGAACGGACCTCCATTTTTAACTCGTACTGAGGTACTTATTACGCCCGAACTAGGGTAGCTATCGCGTGTCTCAGCGTGTTTTGAACTCGATGATATTTTTTTCATCAATTTACTGCCCATTTTTTCATCACACTTGAGAGAGTGATTAAAATTCTGGGTGAAACGTATTTTCGCGATTTTTTGCAAACGGTTTGTTGGATTGATGCAAATGATACGGTGTTGGAAAGCTATGGAAAATGCCCAACTTTTTTGTATTGAAATGTTTTTCTAATTCCTTACGGTTTAAAAACGAATTCGAATATGGTCAAATTTAATTTCGAACATGATTTTTTTATAAGTTTGTCGAACTGAGGCAAATAATATATGGTTGGAAAGATATCAAAAATACGAAACTTAGTCATGTTGAACGTTTTCTCAAATTCGCAACCGTTGAAGAGTAATTTGGATTACGGTGAAACCCATCGTGTTGTTTTTTCCGTCAGAAAAAACAGAGTACCTGTACTGTTTTTTTGTGTGTTTGTACTGATGTATTACTCCCTCCGTTCTAAATATTTGTCTTTCTAGACATTTTGAATGACTACTACATATGGATGTATGTAGACATATTTTAGAGTGTAGATTCACTCATTTTGCTTCGTATGTAGTCACTTGTTGAAATGCCTAGAAAGACAAGTATTTAGGAACGGAGGGAGTATTTCACAGAGTAATTTTGAATATGGTGAAGCCTGTTATTTTTATTTTTCGTTCCGGAAACAAAGTACTAGAACTGATCTCCGTATGGATTTGTACTAAGCACGTTTTCACATATTGAACTTTTACTTTGTTTTTTGGGTAAGGTTTTCCTCTTAAAGTTTCAATGGTTTACGGTAGCAATGCCCCTGTACTTACATAGTATGTCATCGAACTGAATGCTATTTTATTCAAAAAGAAAATCTTTTGTTTGTTTCTTTTTTTTGAACTTAACATTTTTTACAACAATGTTTTGAACTTCTCTCGTTTTACGACTTGTACTTTTACCATTTGAATTTATATGGGGTTTCTTTTTTTGCTTGAACTTTTACAATTTGAATTTCTGCCATTTCTTTTATTCCGAACGGACCACTGTTTTAACTCGTACTGATCAATATTTTTAGTTCAAACCATTTTTCCTTTCATCATCTGACATTTTTGTCTAGTTTTTGTCTAGTTTTGGGTTGCACTGAGGCAAATGAATCATACCAAATACTGATAGAAAATCATACATTTTCCTCACGAAACCAAACTTCTAAATTTTCCTACAATAATTCTTTGAATTTGCACACACAACTTAATTGAACTTTTCAACACTGGATCCCCTAATTATACATAACAGTCAGTTTGTACGAACTAACTCTGCTTGGACTGATGTCCGTGTTCCACTTGGACGGCTGCCCGTCACCATGGTGGATGAGCTGGACTGTAGGTGCTTGTGCTTATTCTCAGCTGCGAATTCACACAAGGTGGAGGTGATTAGGGGAAGCATGGTTCATGGGTGATTAGGGGAAGCATGGTTCATGGAGAGCAGAGCAACTGCGCGTCTAGGATGGGCTGCCCCGAAGCAAAGCTCGCTCTCCCGCTGTTGGATGACTTAACTTGGACGGCACCCAGTGCTCGACCTGGACGGCACCCAGCGCTCAACTTGGACGGAGGAGTTGCTACGCTCGAGAGGTTCCTCGCGTGCAGACTTGTACATCAGTACATTTAACCCCACATAATTCAGTTTTGGCTCAGACATTAACAGGGAAAAAGCACCTTTGCATCTGTTTTTGTTCTAGGTAAGTGAACGTTTACAAACAGTACATGATACTGGAACATTTTCATCAAGAAATAGAAAAAAATGCCTATAGTTGAATGGGAACATTTTCTTGTTCAGTAACGGAAGGAACTTAATTTTTAGACCATTGGCCATTATTCCACACATGGAAATGAAAATAGAGTCAAAGCACTTACTAAAAAGGTCCCATTGGCATGCCTTAGTTGCTTTTTTACTCGATCAATTCTGAAAAGATCAATGCCAAGACTAATATCATAACTTGATTTTTCTAATGGATACATACTGATGAACTACTACAAGTCTTGTTGTTGAAATGTCGTTGTTGTTCAACATGTATTTTCTTTTTACAAAATATAATTGAAGAGTACTGAAAATGTGGTGTTTTTTAAATATATATGAACTTTACGGAAAAGAACGTCTGAACGTTTGGGACGATAGTTTGTGAACTTCTCGATGATTTCTTTGAAATGTTTGTGCAATCAAAAATAGAAAAGAGTGGCAAATCAGATTTACACTTTCCTATAGAGAAAGTTTGAACTCACTGTCAAATGATTGGTTTCAGTATCAAATAAAATTGGCCGAACCTCTTACGTAGATAACTGAATTTGATTCAACCTTCACACATCAAGAAGTTTGAACTTCACTAAAAAAATTAAATAGTTCAACCAAATACATGCAAACAGAAAACACGCTATAATTGGTCCTGTTTAGACATCAAGAAAATATTTAGAGATCACAGTTCAAAATTAAACTCTTTCCTGAACATATGAGGTTTATGTCTTTGAACATACAAACTTCCAAAACATGAACTTAAACTTTTTGCACGATTGAACATCTGATTAACTAATATACTTTTTTGTCAACGAATCGCCGTAACATAAGTACTAAAACTGATACTAGCTCTCATATATTCCATGACAAAATCAAACAGCATATGCATGATCACCACTAGAGCATATACTGAAAACAACCAGAGTCATATGAACTTTCTACATAGGAGTTTTTCTCTCACTCATGTTTAGAAACATAGATCAACAACTGTTCTGTTTGTAACTTTTTTTGTCAATCACTTTCTGAATCATACAGATATCCAGTTTGATCGCTTGAAGAACCAGCTTCAGTGTTCGAATTGGTACCTTTTCAGAGGTGCAGACGCGGCCGAAAAGTAGTTCTAGTGGAGCTCAAGGGAGCGTTGAACATAGCACGACAGAGAGCGTCGAACTGCCTGCTGCCATGAGGTTGACCTGCGGTGGAGGATCCACTGCCCATGGAGAGGCAGAGGTGCGCCGGCGGGTGACGGCGTGGAGCTCCCAAACATCTTGCATATATATTTTGAACTAATGTTTTTTCTGTCATTGCACTGTTGTTGATATATAATCAGACCAAAATATCACTGCTACCAAGTCGTTGCACTATTGTTTTTACATAGCTAACAGTGGACAAAGATAAAAAAATATGAGTTTCCTTAAACATAACCAAAACAAGCATTTGAATTGGTTATGTACCTCCACTCAAAGAGAGCTTGGACTTGCTACTATTCTTTCTAACTGCCAACAGTAGATGTTTTTACATAGCTAACAGTATGCGATTAGGTAGATACAAGTAGTATGAGCACACGAATTCTGTAGCATGAAAACAGAGGATTGGTGTAAGTTTATTACTGTACTAATGTACTTACCTTGGATGTTCTTGCGGCAGGCTATGTTGATCCCTAAGCTCAGTGGGTAGAGGGTTTCATCCATGTCTGAAGACGCATGTCAAGAAATAATCGACGAGGGGTTCAAGAAGAAAGTTCTGGCAGAGAACTCCATGATCGAAATATAGCAGTGCAATGAAAGAGACGTCAGTTATTGACGTACCAAACAGCAAGCAATCAAATTTGGCCCCGTTCGCGTAGGAGTAGGACTCCATCTTCGTAGTCGGACGGTGCCTGCAACAGAGTTTGCCCCGACAGAGGTTATGAGCTTGAGAAATGATGCAGATAAAACAAAGGGAGCAAACTAGATTATCGAGCTAGCATTATCATGTCGGTGACCAAATAAGCTAGCAAGAAAGAGATGGAAGATCGAGGCAAAAATAAGAACCGAGCCAAGAAGCTCTGGCATGCAAGTACCTAGACGATGAACAGAAGAGTGGAAGACAGAGCACCAGCTGCAAACACACAACGCAGGTGAGGTGAATAGTGGATGCCATTTCGCCTAGCTAGGCCCCTCTATTTATACAACAAAGATGATCAGAGTCGCAACTCTGTCGTAGCCACACACCTCATTCTCTACACAACCAGGACTACATCTTATGCACATTATGGACTGATGATGTAGCAGCACAGAAAACTAAATTTGCTTGCTGATGTGTACAGATGTAGCAGCACAGAGATGTGTACTGATGTACCTTCACTGCTGGATTCTGAAAACATGTGCTTGATGTCTTGTTGAACGGCCCGGGGTGGCGATAGTGAACGGCCGGGGTGCTGCATCAATGGAGGCTCGCCAGCGGGAGGAGGTAGCGTGGTGGAGGGATTGGAGTGAGCTGGGTCAGCAGTAGGAGTGGATAAGCGCAGCCCCCATCGGAGGAACTGGAGGAAGTGCTGAACAGCAATGGAGGTGACAAGGTGCTCGGCTGGCGGCGGAGCAAGGAGAGATAGGGGCAGCGCGGGGAGGACGTGGTGGCGACAGGTGGTTCTGGGCGACGCGATCTGGTGCAGGGCAACCGCGTCGGCTCGATCCACGGTTGGAGTGCGGGGCGGCGGCCGGAGCCAAGGGAGAGGGTGGGGGCGGCGGCCGGAGCCGAGGGAGAGGGTGGGGGGCGGCGGCTGGAGCCAAGGGAGAAGGCGGGGGCGGCGGCCGGAGCAGAGGGAGAGGGTGGGGGCGGCGGCCAGAGCCAAGGGAGAAGGTGGGGGGCTGCGGCCGGAGCCAAGGGAGAGGGTGGGGCGGCGGCTGGAGCTGAGGGAGAAGGTGGGGACACGGCGGTGCCTGGTGGAGAGGGAGGCCGCGGCGGCGTTCTGGGGGAGGGGGAGGCAGCGGCGGCGCGGTGGGGGAGGGGAGGCCCCGGTGGCGCGTTGGTGGAGGGGGAGGCCGGCGCACTGGTGGAGCTTATCAAGGCGGGGACGGGGGATCCTGATTCTTTTTTTGTCGTCTCGGGTCGGGTAGTTTAGGTTTTGAGGAAGAGGCGTTGACCCGTTGGTTGGGTAGCTGAGGTTGCTGCCAGCTCACCCGAGTTTAAGTTCCGGCTTGGACGCGTGGTGCTTGTGAAGTTTCTCCTATAAATAAATGCCAATGAGGGTTAGTCTTTGGGTTGGTCTCATTTTAACTCGTGGTTCGTCGGATCGCTCTTTATAGGACCGAAGGGTAACATAATATTATTCTGTTACTAGTAACAAAATAGTCCAGTCCATATATATATATACACACTAGTGGACCCGTTGCGCCAAATGGCGTAGAGACCCGCTGAATCCGTGTACACATTGAAAAGAAAATCCAGGGTTTGGTTAGTTTAGTTGTGGGCAAGCATACAACAACAACAATAACAAAGCCTTTAATCCCAAGCAAGTTGGGGTCCCTGTCCATAGCTAGCTCTTCGGTGATACCCCAATCTTTCAGGTCTCTCTTAACAGACTCCTCCCATGTTAAATTCGGTCTACCCCGCCCTCTCTTGACATTCTCCGCACGCTTTAGCCATTCGCTATGCACTGGAGCTTCTGGAGGCCTGCGCTGGATATGCCCAAACCATCTCGGACGATGTTGGACAAGCTTCTCTTCAATTGGTGCTACCCCAACTCTATCTCGTATATCATCATTCTGGACTCGATCCTTCCTCGTGTGGCCACACATCCATCTCAACATACGCATCTCCGCCACACCATTGGTAACAAATTTGGCTTGTTGTCTACAATGAGATGTGCATACACATTTAAATTTGGTAGCACAAAGCCCCATTGAAAACCATGTTGCGATGAAAATTATGTCTATTTTTCAATAATCTTTTGTTGAGCAAGCACATATGTTATAAATTTAGATCCCCGTATATATAAAAAAAATACATACCAGTTAAGGAGGCTTTCTTTTAAAGTAGTTCTTGTATAAAAGAAATACACATCGTTGCGCCAAATGGCGTAGAGTCCCATTTAAAACCATGTTAGCATTGAAAATGTTTTCATTTTTCAGATCAAGCACATACGGTAAGAATTTAGACCCTTTTATATAAAGAAAAACAGCATAGGCTTTTGTTTAGAAATATATATGTACCTTTAAAATCATGAGTTCCTCCAAAAAGAACATTAATTAGAAACTTTAGGTCTGAGAAAGCATGTATGATCATAGCTTTAGCCCATTAGTCATGTACTATTTGGACCCATCTATATTTCAAAGTAGGCATGTCTGTCGATGACTGATTTGCTAGCCAGTTCGGCAAGCACGTAGGTTTGAGAGAAGAACCATTCATTGAAAATATTTCTATCCAGCAGCCGTGTGATATTTAGTCTCATTTGAAAACATGACCGTATTGAAAATATTTGTATTTTTTTAGTAACTTTAGGCTTGGGCAAGCACATAGGTTTGAGAAGAACCCGTTCTACAAAATAGCACAAAAGACAAAAGCCTAATTCAAACCAAGTAAATAGAAGAATCCACGTGCATGGTCTTGGATAGTAACCTCGTTATTGAATCAATATGAATTTCTGAGATAAATTTGCAAATGAATTTTTAGAGAATTTTTTTACCCTATAGCAATGGTACGAAATCTTTTTCAAAAGTAGCTTAAGCTAGCGGCTCACAAATGTCAACCGTGACTTCTTCTCCACCACTTGTCTCATCTTCCTTGGTAGACATAGTAAACTACTGTGGTTGTCAAAAAAAAGGTTGTTCTGAAAACAAAAGATGGTGCTGCATGGAGTAAATCAGCAAGGATTTGGAACACACAGTCAAAGACTTACACCACTCTAGAGTCTATCTGAATCCATCACAGTACATTTTGCAGAAACTGCAATGATCTTCGATGTCTACAAAACCTAATCATCTTAATGAGACTCCCCCTTTTCCATAGTGGTGCAGCGGTTCAGATCAGCAAGCATGCACAATAATCATGTATCACAAGAGAGTATTTCATCATCAGAATGATATGCTTTTAGAAGAACAAATGCTATATATATATATATAAGTGCACATACCTAACCAAAATTAACAACAAATATTGCAATAGGTACAGACCTATCCATCTCAGTTGCAAAATGATCAGGCTCCATATAAAATAAAAATCACTATAGCCTCACTGAATAACTCATCATCACCATCGACAATAGGCGTGCGCATGCTTGGTTTCTCTTCAGGTAAAAACATGGCACAAACAGGCACAACCAGGTGTGGGTTAAGTTTCTTCAGGTAACAACCCAAGGTTCATACTTATGCATTGGCGATCAGCTAGAACCAACATATTCAGAACTATGGAGGACAATTTTTCAGTAATTCAGAGCTCACAATTCTCAGTATCCAATGAATTGTATATGAACCTTGTGTCCATGGTCCAACGCCAAACAACAGGGTAATAGCATGTGCAACTTTAATTGTCTGAAACAAAGGATAAACAGAGTGATTATGCCACTTCAAGAAAATATCGGTGACGCTCCCATGTATTTGGTAAAACAAATGTTTAGAACGAAGTATGTTAATGACAGACCTCATGTTAATGAAAATGAAAATAGTGTATTCCTATTTAGACAACTTTATTCTGTAACCTTTTACTTAACTTCAGTGTTACTTGATTTTAAAGTTGATGGCTTTATTTATGAAGTCGGACATGGTGCCTTATCTCTAAAAAAACTTCACATGAAATCTAACCTGATTCAGTATTGCTATATTAAAGAAAAGATCATTCTATGAATAAAGATGCACCAGCCCCATACATATTTTAAATAAATTTTTTACTGTGATGATGCATTCTCTATCAATAAAACAAAGAACTGAAGAAGAAAATTTAAGTATGCACGAATGAGACAGGATCACAACATGATATATACTGAGTGAGCATGAACTTCGATACAAACAAAAAAGAAAGATCATGAACAATAAAATATATATTTGCTCAATTTTTTTCAGTGGCAAGCAAATAAATTTGTTTACTTAGGAAATGATGCTTCATGTCACACACACACCAAAGTAAGGAACATAATTTCCTCCTCTTTACTTGCAAAGATCAACAAATTATTGCACTTACCTGATACAATTATGTTCTTTTAGTTGGACTGCACCCTATACCGCCAGGGATATCGTGCAGAACAATACGGAAATCCATCATCATAAAAAATATCCATAAGAAATCATGCACACACAGCAGGATAATAAACCCGATGTAAGGAGGAACGTCCGTGGAAGAAAAAATCTCACTGAAGAGAAGAGGTCATAATTAACTAATGCACTTTTGACAATGAGGCCGGACAAACTCCCAAGGGTTTTGGGTTAAAATCAGAGCAGCCGAAGAGCACTTTTTTACTGTTGAGTCCCCATCCCTACCGCACATAAGCTGGAGGCTTGCATGGAATATTTATTTCTTGAATGCTAATCAGATCATCAACATGCCACAGATAGAAGGGAAACCCATTGCATGAAAGCAGCCAAATAGCAACGACAAACAATTTAGTTTGCGATCAAGGACAAGAATTGCTGAATGACAAACCCAAAAAGAAACACTAAGATAGTTTCCACAAAATAGGAAAAATGGTATTGTCCTAACAGTAATATATTACAGAACAAAATCTGTCCAATAGAAAACTAGGCTTGATGCACTCAATATGCTTTAACAGGCATGTAACACCCTGGATGTAACTTTCCATAATTGTAACTACGACTCTTGCCTTTTCCGGCTATGTGTTACGTTATTTCCTCTATGGTTGGGTTTTTGTCTTCCTTTTTGCATTTTGTTCATGTCATGCATCTCATCTCATAGCATCATTCGCATTGCATCTGCATGTTTTCATAAAACTTGCACCCGTTTGTAGTTGCCGCGTTCCCCCCTTGCCTTCGTGAACCGTTCCGAGACCAACCGTGTTTTCGTTTCCCTCTTGTCTGACTGTTTGACCCTCTCTACACTTTACTCAGGCCCCTCGCGCGCGTCCGAAACTTTCTCGAACCCGATCCGCTCCGTCATCACCGTTAGTTTCAGATCATCCCTAAAACATCTCCGATTTCTGATTCGGACTCCCCTAGCATTTTATCTCAACCGTCCAATTTTAATCGAATGATCCAAATACCCCTTCATTTCCCTATATAAAGACCCCTAGTCCAAACATGGGCAAACCCTAACTTCGAGGGAGATGTCCCATCCTGCCGCCACTCCAGAAAATCCTCTCAGGATCCCCCTCCCTCGATCCCACAGCCTCCTCCCACCTCCCTTCAGATCCAGCCAACCACCACAGCCACTTCCACTCGATCTGGACTGCCAGATCATAGATCGAACGGCCACGAGAGCACCCGAGCCTCCCACATCGCTCGATCCAGATCAGATCGAGGCATCGACCTCCATCTTCGCGTCGTCGCCCTCCTCCTCGCCTCGCCTGGCCACTGGCGACCGGGTCTCGACGGAGCCACCACCCGCTGCATCAGGTCGCCACGCCCCTGCCTTCTCTTCTTTTGCTCCCCGTGCTCCTCTCTCTCTCAACCTCTCTAACCTCTCTCGCCTCTCCCTTCTCTAGCAGGGACCCAATGCCATGGTCGTCGCCCCGTTGCTCCGAGACCAGCTGCCCTTCCCTGCCTGAGCCGTCGCGCCGCCCGGCCAGGCCGTGCCCTGCCATTTCCTTTCTCTCCGCCAGATCCGCTGCCCGGCGACCCTTGCCCCGTTGTTCCTGCGCACTGTCAGGAGGACAACATGGATGCCCGAGCTCACCGTCCCTGACCTCTTTTCTGCCAAGATCTGCCCCGCCGTTGTGGTTCCCCGGCGCCCGGACCTCCCCTGCTTCGCCAAGTTCACCATCGCCTCCTCGCCGACCCGCCCCGTCATTGCTTGCCGGAGCCTTCGCCAGTCCCAGCGCCGCTGGTCTATGCTCGCTCTACATCGAGTAGAGAGTCTTCACTTGTCCCGCTCGATCCCCTGCGTTGACCGCGCCCTGCCTTCAAGGCCCAGCTCGCACCGGCCCAGTTGCCACACTGGTGAGCTTCCCCCCAGCGCCTGTTCCTGTTGGGCCAGGCTGCAGTTTCGGCCCGCATGCGTTTTTTCCTGACCTGCATATTTTCTAATTATCCAGAGTATTGCTGTTTTGAAGAAAAATCCCTGTTCTTCATGCATTTAATAATCACAAACCGTGTTTCGAATTAAAATTATTTTAATATGTAAAATGCTTAGATTTTCATCTAGGTTCATAATATTCCACTTTCATCCACGTTAAAATGCTTAAACTTGCTGTTTGCTTTATTTATGCATAAATGCCATGTTAAAATGAGTTATTTCATAACTAATTAACCGTAACTCTGAATTAAATAAACTATATATGTAAATGGGGTGGAATAATGCATAGATTAACTTGGTGCATTTTGTTTTACTATTTAACAACATTAAAATATGGTTTAGGGCAGAACAGTACCAAATTCGAAATATGGACATGAGGATTTTCCGGAATTGTTGTTTGTTGTTTCCGGCCTCATTTAAACTTGCCTAGATAGGTAGTTTTCTTATGTTTCACCTCTTGCCATGTTTAATAACATTTAATATTGTTGTGTACCTAAACGAGAGCGAGTTAAATAACTCGAATGTGGTGTTTCGTCAATATGCAACTCGTTGCATATTGAGCTCCACTTAACTTGTAGTATTGTTTGTTGCACTTTGCCATGTCATGCCTCTTTAAACCGGACATGCATCATATTTGTTTGTGCATCATGCCATGCTTATGTGATGGTTGTTTACCATGTTGTTTGCTTCTTTCCGGTTGCGCTTCTCCTTGATAGTTCCGATTACGTTGCGATTGTGAGGATCCCTTCGACTACGTTGGTTCATCTACTTCATGGACTCGTTCTTCTTACTTGCGGGATTTCAGGCAAGATGACCATTACCCTTGATATCACTTCTATCTTTGCTTGCTAGTTGCTTCGTTCTATCGCTATGCTGCGCTACCTATCACTTGTTTACCATGCTTCCCATATTGCCATGTCAAGCCTCTAACCCACCTTTCCTAGCAAACCGTTGTTTGGCTAAGTTACCGCTTTTGTTTAGCCCCTCTTATAGCGTTGTTACTTGCAGGTGAAGTTGAAGATTGCTCCATGTTGGAACATGGTTATGTTGGGATATCACAATATCTCTTATTTTAATTAATGCATCTATATACCTGGTAAAGGGTGGAAGGCTCGGCCTTATGCCTGGTGTTTTGTTCCACTCTTGCTGCCTTAGTTTCCATACCGGTGTTATATTCCTTGATTTTGTGTTCCTTACGCGGTCAGGTTTATGGGAACCCCTTGACAGTTCGCTTTGAATAAAACTCCTCCAGCAAGGCCCAACCTTGGTTTTACATTTGCCTAACTACCTACTAACTTTCCCTTGGGGTTGCAAACCCGAGGGTCATCTTTATTTAACCCCCCCCCCGGGCCAGTGCTTCTCTAAGTGTTGGTCCGAACCGAGTAGACTGCGGGGCCACCTCGGGCAAACTTGAGGTTTGGATTTACTCGTAGCACTACAAAAAAATACACTTCTGTGATGCTACGTGTTTGTCATAGTAGGTCGCATTTTTTGTCATGCATGTACATCCATGACAAATTTATGACAGAATCAAGATAGTCATACCTATGCTGTCGTAGAAGTGTTCCATGACATTACCAAAATTATCATCACGGAAGTGTCCACTTCCATTGCGATAAATCACGCGTCACAGAAGTGCTTTCGTCAAGGGTGACCGACATGTGGCATCCACCGTAACGGAACGCCGTTAACCTATCGGGTCGGATTTTGGATCCGCTAACCCGTTAACAGCCCCGACCAATGGGAAATTTCCACGTGTAAAATTCTGATTGGCCGAAGGGAACACCTATCAGCTCGTCAGTGGGCCAGATGTCGCCCGTCCATTGGAGGAGACATGCCTATGGTACGTCGACACGTGGCTGGGCCCAACAGAGGCCCATATAGGTTAAAAAGGCCGGCCAAGTCAAAGGCCCGTAGAACTTAATCAGGTACTAGTGGGCCAGCGCAATAACGGCCTGCTTAATAAAGGCCCATTTACATCCCAAAACCAGATCTGTCCCGTTAATTATTCGCCCAATATTTGGGCCCATTTACGGCCCGAAGCCAGATCTGACCCGTTAATTGTTCGCCCAATATTTGGGCCCATTTGCGGCCCGAAGCTAGATCTGGCCCGTTAATTGTTCGCCGAATATTCGGGCCCAACTACAGCCCAGTGACTTTCGGCTTGTTAGAGGCCTGATGTAGACATGGGCCCATTTTAGCCCGGTGTGACTTTCGGCCTGGGAATGGCCCGTGCTGCCCATGGGCCATATATGGTCCGACGGGACATCGGGCCCACTGACGGCCCGTGCTAAAGGTGGCAACAGTTAAGCCCAACGTGACTTTGGGCATGTTAAAGGCCCGTCACGTAATTCGGCCCGTTGATGCCTGTACTAAGCTTTTGGCCTCTTAAAGGCCCATGATATTAGTGGGCCAACTAAGGCCCGAGATATGTTTCGGCCTGGTAACGGCCCGTGAGCTAATTGGGCCCATAACGGCCCGGTCTACATTTCGGCCTGCTGAAGGCCCGTCGACGACTAGTGAAAATTGAGGACCAACATGCATTTTGGCCTGCTAAAGGCCCGTGGTTTCATCTTGGCCGTAACAGGCCAGTACAATATTCAGCCCGTTAATGGCCCAACACTACCTGGGCCAAACTAAGCGCTGGGTCGACAAAAGGCCCAACTAAAATATAGGCCGGTGTAAGTTTGGACCTGGCGCAATGTGTGAAGGCCCCAATCATTCAGGCCCAAGAAAGACGCAGGCCGGCCCAATTGTGGCCCGCTAAAAACCTGGCCCGTTAGAGTCAAATGTTTCGGCCCGATCGACTACATCTGATTTTCTTTCAAATAGCGAATGATGTCAGTAACCAGTAGGAATTAAGAACAAACCTACTCTATACAATAAAGAAATTACGGCATAGTCACTAAGAATAAACCTACACTATACAATAAAGGATTTAAGGTATATTACATCCACTAGGCATCGAAGTTCGCCACCAGTGATCATAAAGCGCAACGAAGAAGCATATTACAAAAACTAGACACCATTGCAGCGTAACAAAATAATACTGAACCGAGACCACTTCCAAGACAGTTCAAGAAAGGTTAGCCTTGCGGGGGAACTGCTGCGCAAGCTGCTGATCAAGGCTGTGAGACTGGCCTAGCATGTCGGTCATAGCTTCCAGGTGTAGCTATTTAGCGATGAGGTTCTCATTGGTGTTCTCCGCAATCTTTCTTAGATATAGGACTTCAAGTCGAAGTTAAGTTGCAGAATGCTTTTCTGCTAGAACTTGGGACTGAAGAAATCGAACTGATTCAGACAATGAATTCTGTGAGCTTGTCTGACTGTTAGTCTAAAGTAACTTGAACACTGCATCAAGACAAGACTTTGGGGTTGTCTCGCTATCTTCAAGATGTTTTGCCTTCTTTGCTGCAATATATGTTGGGTTTGTCTCACAGCCTTCAGCAGACTTGTGCATGTCATCAGGCATATCACCTTGAAACAAAGCAGAGAGGTGACGGGTTTTGCACGTGTATAAACAAAGATGATAACTGTTCTGTCAATTCTATCCAATTTCAAATTAGAAAATAAAGAGTAAGTTCAAAATATCAATAGCATAATTTGGCATTGTTCATAATGCGGGGAGCTTCACCACACCACTGGATTACCATGTCAACATAACAAGCATATATGAAGGGCAAAGAAAATCATTGTATCTATTTTGGATAATGTGCATGGCATGTTGTTCATATCATCAGCCACATCAGTAAGATAAAACAGGAGATGACAAGGTGCAAACGTGGGCTGCTTCACCACACATTGGATTATAGATCCACAAAACCAAGCATACATATAGGGAGTATTAAGTAATGTGCATGTATGAATAAGAAATTTGGTTTTACAAGTAAAACTTAGAACTTACGGTTCTTACGAACATGCATTTTGGTAGAAACAACAAACTAAACAGCAGTAAACGATAGGGAGTATGAGCAAATTAAACAGCAGTTGAGGATAAAGGCTTTAGAAGGACTGACTTACATTAATAGTTAACACCGGCTTTATAATGCCCTTCTCCATGTCAAGGGAAGGATAACTCAAGAATTTCAGCACAGAATCTTCTTCATAAGCATTGCCTGTACTCTTCATTTTGTAGAGAGTAATTATAGATATGATAATACTAGAAGGGGTAGAGGATAATGAAGATAAGATGCAGATTGATGCTACATAATCAACTACCAATCCCTGGAAGTACAAGCATTACACGACAAAATGTACTGATAGGAGCAATGGGTACACTTCTGCACTGGCATTGTCTGTGTATTCTACTTGTTGGTAAGATTAAATATAGATCTGATCTTTTTTAGTAAATGGTGGGCGAGGGAGATAAGATGCAGAATGCTACAAAATGAACCAATCCCTCTTCCCATAATACAAGAGTGTTTTGAACATTGGTGTACTGTACAAAACGTTCTTATATTATGGGACGGAGGGAGTAGCTGTTAATGTAAGTACAGTGATAGACCACGTTCAGTCCTTGCAAGAGGACTGCAGAGCTAAACCTCTTCAAAAGCATTGGGTTGATTCTAAATTTGTGTAAGAGTCCATACAGATCTTATAATGTTCACCAAATGGACAATTACGAGGCTAACATGTGCAGTGATGCTACATAATCAAACAGCTATGGAAGTAAGTATGGTCATACAGGGCAAGAGGTACTCACAAGAGCAATGCAGTGTGCAGTATAGTTGCAAGATTTTGTGGTCCCTTGAGAACGAATGTTCTTCTGCTAACAGTTTTCGTACAAGTAAGACATTAAGGCAAATGCAGAAATGTAGTTCAAATTGTGATGTGATATCATAGACAGTACCTTACATTGCAGCCGAGACTAATGTGTAACAAGATTATTCCAGTCACCGTCGGATAAATGTAGCACCAGAGACTTTACAGAAATTTTGTTCAGAGGCTTGCCATCGAAGTGCGCTTGCCTCAGGTAGGAACGATACTTCATCAATGAGTGCTTGTCATCACAATCCGGTTTGCTCCTCGCCTATTTAAAAGAATGAAATCTTGTGTCTTCTGTCAGCAGAAACATATGCAGTAATGACCATGAATAACATTAGTACATTACTTACGCGTAAGTTGCGGAGGAAGACTGGAAATTGTTCTGTGTCTACGGTATAATCTTTCCATGAAGGAAAGATGCGCGCAAAGTTCCTGACAACAACATATGCTTCGTCTTCTAAACTGGGAAGAAATGGAACAGGGGTCCTATTTGCTGCAATTGGGGCTCTCTCTGGTTTGAAAAGGGATTTGGCAACTGGATTTGGTGTACTCTTTACTGGAATGGGGTTTTTGCGTCATACAGCTGGTGCTATGTCAACTGGCATAATCATACTGTTTGCTGCAGTTGGGGTCTGCTGAGTTGGGGCATCAGAAATGACCAGTGTAGTAGGGCTAGAGTGTGCTAGAGTTGGGGTATTTTGTGGGTCAGGTGATATTGCAACTACACCTAATGGGCTATTTGATTTATTAGGTGCCACTACCTTTTCCAAATACTTTGCTTGTGCTCCTCCAGGATCAACAATCGCCCTCTTCCTTTTGAATGTCTGGTACACAAGAACAACATTTGAATGGATAAATATGGTATGATGACAGATGGAATATGTACTGAAAATGGATAGGCATGGCGTATTCACATACACGATGTGTAAACTAAGCTAATGACAGTTCAACAAAGTAGAAGCAATGCAAAGCATCAGTTGCAAGATATGTGTGTGCAATGTAACCTTGGAAAGTTAGAGCAAGTACCTTGATGGGTGAATAAGATAGGGCATCTTCCTATGACTCCTCCACTAGGGAGCTACATTGACTTAGGTCTCCCTCTAGCTCAGAATCACTGTTAGGATCATATTCTGAGCATGAATCTGTAGGTGGAGAGCATTTGCATTCCATTGCATCCAGACTTGATTTCAGTCCCTTAATGCCAAGTTTGACAACCATGGCATTGTTATGCTTTATTCTTTTCATGCGCGCAAGCTCATAATCATTATGATGCTGTTCAGAATCTGAGATTCAGGAAAACATAAAAAGTAGTCAGATTATCTATGGAATGCATTGCAGATTCAACTCGAAGAGTGTCTCCCTATAAACCCCTGCATATGCAGACCACACACAGAAATACAAACCCCTTATGTCTCTATAACAGGCAGTCACACATTTCAAAACTGAAGTAGGAACATTAGAATCATATGAAAATCGTATTTGAACAAATAAACTAAGCAATTATGAGTGGCGTAATGTTTAGCTTCAAGGGTGGAGTGTTGGTAGTGCGACACAAAGCAAGTAGGCAGATTATATTCCATGTAAAAGATCGAAACCTATGTAAAACCTGGAAATGACACTTTCTTTCTATACAATGCAGTGTTCGTTACCCACACATGATGGAAGAGATCACATAGAGAAATACTATTCACTCATGTCTACGGTTCCAGTATTTAGAAACAGGGTGGTCCACCCTAAAAGAATATTGACAACAAATATGGCAAGGCAAGCATAGATGTAGTGAATCAATCATTTACTTGTGAGCTTATTAGGACAAGTATGCAGAATTGTAACTGTAGTAAGAGACTGTCCAAAATCTGAATGAAGAAGTTTGTCTAGCACTTATTGTTTGCAACTAATCGACGTGAATAATTGGATATTATATCGAATGAGTAAGAAAGACAAGTAAAATTGTCAACAACCCTGGCTTACAGTAGTAATCTGGGTCAATGTCACTACGACCAACAATCCAAAATGACTAGTTTCTGTTCCGAGGGCCGGAATTTTGAAAACCCTATGAACTTTAGAGGTACTAAAGATTACCAAAATACTCCCTCCGTCCGAAAATACTTGTCATCAAAATGGATAAAAAGAGATGTATCTAGAACTAAAATACGTCTAGATGCATCTCCTTTTATCCATTTTGATGACAAGTATTTCCAGACGGAGGGAGTACATCTAAACCATTAAGTGTAGGTAGCACTGAGCACACAACAAACCCTAATGATAGTCCTGCCTAATGAGTAATGAATCAATTAGAAAATGGGTGATGAGGAGTGGCTGCTGAGTGTTGAGCATGTATCTCAGGATAAATCGGGTTGGCTTGGTGGGTGCTGCACGCCTGAGCCCTGAACGGACTGGGAAGGTAGGCACGGCGGCGCGCCCGGGCAGCGGTGACGTTGTTTGGCGAGCGGCTCCTGGCCTCCTGTTAGTCCGGCGTCTCCTCCTAGAGTCATGCCGTCCGGGGACGGCAAGTCGCCGGCGAGGCAGGAGGCTGGGGGCGAGTAGAGATCGAAAGCGCACAGCAGAACAGAGGGGAATCGGGGCCTGGGACGACCCAAAATCCCTGGGTGGGCCGGCCCACCATGGGCACCCTGTAGAGATACACACCCGAGAGGCGAACATGCATTTTCGAAACTAATTTAGGAACATTTAGCTGACCAATTAAACAACTCTGTTTTAATAATATCAGATTCGTATTTGAACATCTAAGCTTGTTTAGCTTGATGGGTGGAGCAGTGTTATTATGACACGAAGCACGTATTCTGATCGTATAGTGATCATAAAAGGGGGAAACTCTAAGCATATTTTTTTTAGCAAAAGAGGGTTTCCCCTCCGATTTCTATTAAAGAAACCACCACGGAAGCAACATGATCAATTAAACCCTAAGCATGATCAATTAAACGGTATTATGGCTGTGCCATGACAGATTTGAAGCTGCAAACCAGATAAATGATATTTAGCATCCATTGTTTGCTTCGAACTAAGAACTAAATTCTAAGAGCTAAAAAGAAAGTAGAGTAACCAAGTTAAGATCTATTTTCTGGTTGAGATGAAAAAGTTGAGGAGATATGAAGTACCGCCTCTCTTGTGGCGCCGTGTAGGCATCGGGGTGCGATGGGTGTCGGTGGCGTTGAAGCAGATCTACGACGGTAGATGGGTGCATCGGGGGATAAGTCCCATTGCGGTGGAAGAGAAGGTCGTGTGAGCGGCCCCGGCAAAGAGGACGACGACACCGATGAAGCGAGAGGACGCGATGCAAGGCTATTGGTTTGTCGCCGAGGATGAGAAACGTCCATCTCTAGTAGTGGACGACACGGTCTTGGTAGGCGCTCCGGCATGGTGGAGGACGGTGGCCATGGATGTGGTGGAGGACGACAACGATGGATGGGGTGGCGGACGGAGGCTGGTGTGGGGATGGGGTGTTTTAGCGTGGACAGTGTATGAATGGGAAAATGGAGGGAGAGGTACGGGGAACCATGTTTTTGGGACGCGCCTGTCTAAAATATGGGAAAGTTACGAGCTTAGCCCCCATTTAAAATTTGGACGTCTCGTCAGTTGGGGATAGGACGGTAATCTCACATCTCGCCAATATTTGCCCAGAGCAATTTCGGGCAAGGTTGGCGCCCACGGTGTATGAACGGGGCTAACAGGTTGGGCGGTTGTGTCACGTGTGAGTGAAGTTACAAACCTGCCCCTATTAAAAATATTTGCCTACATCGATTTCGGCCGAGTCGAGTTTGTTTTGCCACCCACCGTGTATGAATGGGGAATGGAGGGAGAAATAGAGGTCTTTCGGATGAGCTTGAATCAAATGTGTTTTGCCACCCATGTTTGACGCCCACCGTGTCGGAATGGGCTCAGAGGCGGTCGTGTCACGTCTAATTGAAGTTACTAACCTACCCCTATTTAGGGTAGTGGAAATCGGGACGATGGATTGTCCATGTAATGGGTAGACAGTAATTTCCATCTCCCAAACACTTGGCTTCGGGCAGCCGACATGGGAGTGGACATTTTGCTGCTTCTTTCGAATTTTGGGACAATAAGCATCCACGTTTACCCTGGCAACTAAATTCGAATCCATTTTGTATTCCTATATGAATCTTTATAAATCATTCTATGTGTTTTTATATATCTTGAAAAGGACGACAAAGATGTATTCCACTGTCATATATGAATATGGTTTACAAATGCCGATACTCAAATTCAGAAACTAGAATCCAATTTAAGGTGAATTCAAATATTTGGAACACTTCATGTCCAACTCAAATGTCACACGCAGCATAATGTGTACTCCCATTTAGATATATACACAAGCAATGTATCAAGATTCAAATACCGAGTCAATCAACCAAGAATGTACAGAACTAACAGACATATAAACACTTATAGAGTATATGGATCAATAATATCAACTAACATACATAAGCCAGGCTGCTGTACTTTTTTTGGCTACAACAACATCCTTTTTTAGCCAGCATCTTGGCCCTTTCCGATGCGTGCCACTTATGGTCCATCTATACTACTACTATTGCTGAATGCACATTCAACCCGATTGGCATATTTGTAGGTCTGGCACGGCAATCCAAATGAAATGTCTCCGAGTCTTATCAATTAATACAGACTTGTGCTCAAATAAAATTACAAACCAAAAAACAAAAAAAACAATTATTACATGATCTATAAAACAAATGGTTTGATTGATTACATGAACAGACAACACAAAGGTTATTCAACTATGGAAAGAACATTTCACCTATGATTTACCAAGTAGGAATTTAATTTCCTTTTTTCCTTCAAGACCTTAACAATCTGGTCAGTCTCAGCTTGCTTTGTTTTGAAATCCACAAAATATTTAATGGTTGTATTGAGTACTGCTTGTGATTGTGCTGTTTGCTTCCTCAACATGTCAACTTCATCTCTAAGTGCAGAAGCAGAATCTCTTTCTACCACTAGTTTAGCCTCTAGAGCATCAGTAGTTGGCAATTCATAATGCACGATTGGGTCGGTGCCACTGCTGTGGGATGATGCAACGTCCATGGGGACCTTGCTCTTTGATCTTAGGCTAACCTGTTTTGCCATTAAAGTTTCAATTGGATTCAGAAAAGTTGTAGTAAGCAAAACATCTCAACTAGGAGTTATAACAGCAAACCAGTTAAACAAACAAGGAATTAAAGAGTTTCAATTGGATGCTAAAAAGTACTCCCTCTGTCCCATAATGTAAGACGTTTTTTAACACTATGCTAGTGTCCAAAAACGTCCTATATTATGGGACGGAGGGAGTAGTTATTAACATCATTATAACCCGTTGTTGCAGCAGCAAAGCAGTTAAACAAACAAGTAGATATTTAAGTTAAGGCAAATAGGTAATTCTTAACAGTAAGTATCAAACACATAGATAGACGCAGTCTACAATATGATTAACGGGCTGTGCCATTATGTAATCAGTAGCAAACTAAATTAAGCCAAGCAATGTAACTGAACAATTTTGCAATAAGTGGCTAACTAAAATTCCGAGAAGCAGGTAACTGAACTTACGCTAGTTGTTTGTATAGGCACACTGCAACTTCTTTTTCGCTTACAAGGTTGTACGAAGGAGTCCATGGCATCAATTGCTTGGATACGCAGTCCCAATACTTCTTTCTTCCTACACTGCATGGGTAAGTCGAATGATTAATCTGGTAAGATGGTGCGTCCTTGATATGTTATATGAGGACGTGTAGTCAGACTAGTTGTAGCCAAACACATCACACTGGCTTTTACTGTATATTTCATGCGATTACTTTTGGCATATCGAGATCTAAGAAATCTACAATAGGATGAAAAGACTGGCATCCTTCACATTATTGGCGAACTCAGTTCATAGAAACAAACAATTCAACCATTCTGTGGGTAAATCAAAAGTGCCACTGGAATCTTTTTCACTATCCAATCATACACGCAAAAAGGGGCGACACCACCATAGGGGCTCGTATGGGCGGCCGCCTCAGGTGGCTGGAAAGTGTGCATCTAGTTTGATTCGTCCAGGTTGGCCCATGCTAGTTTTGTTCGTCCCAACGCACGAGTAAGCAATGTAAAAAATGAAGAAAAATGTTTCAATTTGGATGGGCCAATAACATAAGTGCAAGGCAGGCCCTATAGCAGGCTCGCGACCATACGAGCGCCTCCCATATTGATCGACAGCAGGAAAAATCCCAATTCATTCGCTCCAGTCTCCAATCTGGTTCGCTCCTAACCTAGCCGCCGCTAGACAGACCGACACAGCACTTCCTCGCGCCCTTGTTGGAGGGCGGTCTCCGGGCTTCAAGCGAACGGAAGGACAAGAAGATGAAGATCCAACCCTGGGTGTAGCCTGCGTGGGAGGCAGCGGCGGCAGCACGGGCATGGCATCGAGCTTGCGCAAATGGACAGTCGCAGCTTGCAAGAGTAGCATGCGCAACAAGCAGGTATATCACATCCCTGATTATATCTAATTCAACTCTTCAATTTCTGGCCAATAGTTAAACCTGACGGTGTTGTAAAACTGCTTGTATGTAGGGAATCTATGAGAAAATGAAACCAATTTCTACTTATTTTATAACTCCCCCAATCAATACTGAACTGGCTAAATTTGATGTATCTAATCAAGTTTCCCGTGCAAACATACAAGCTCATGTTGTTCTTGAGCCTGAAGTGTCTAATGAACACACTGCTAATGAAGCATTTGATGCAAACATTTTACATGCTCCTGGTGATGAACATATAGTGTCTAATGAGGGATCTAATGCAAGCATTTTGCAAGCTTATTGAAGGATTTAGTGTCTAATGATGATCTACTATGTTGAGAGAGACAGAGATTTGCAGGCGTTGATGACAAGCAAATTATAGTGCATTTTTATAGCTTGAGGAAACATCGAGGCCATCTACCAGAAAGTCCCCGTATCATGACAACATAGCATAAGTACTTTTCTAATCTATTGTTTGAAACTATTGGCATACTTGTGTAGGATAGATATATTGATATGCAGTTTGCGCACTGGTTATACGTGCAATTACACTTCGATATTTTTAGCCAGAGAACGAATAATTCAAGTAGGTACAGACCATGTTTGTAGTCCTTGTACACCATGTTGCATTTTGTGTTTTTTGGTGCTTGCATCATTTAGTGTTTATAATCTGAACTACTTTGGATCATTAGCTGGTTTTCAAAGTGCATGTAGCTTCACATTTCTCAAGTTATGTTGATTTCCGAAGTGCAAGTGCCTTCGTGTTTTTTAAGTTAAATGTTCGCCCCTGGTAACTTGAATTCGTGGATCAGCCACTGCACACAAATCATACACGAATGCCAGTACAAATTAAATGAAATGCAGGACTTATGCTAGCTCATTGTATAGGATCACTGCAGCTCTGCTTGCGCTTGGGATGTTCCATGTACAAGTCCATGTTACCACTTGCTTGGATGTGCAGGCCTTGTGCACCTTGCATCCCCCTCTGCATTTTTGACACGGCGAATGGTTGATCAAATAAGAGGAATCGACCTTGATGTTGTACCGGAGGACAGATACTTACAAGGTTATACGGGTGTGCAGGATGTGTACCAGATCCCGTAGCGCCGTCATGCTTCACTAACAAATGGATTTGCTTGTTTCAGATGATATCTCCAGAAGAAATAAGAGTTAAAGTCAGAGTTGCATAGGCGTGTAAGCTAAGAGAGCAGTGAAAGGATATCCAAACATCGTCGGAACAGTGCACAAGGGAGTGATGTGTGGATACCTAGTTCGGGCCGGCGTTTGGGCATGCTCGCGTAGCTAGAGCTCGAGTCACTTCAGAGCCGTTGAGGATGATGAGCTGTCGTTGGCTGGCCGCGCACGGATGCAAATCTTGAGTGGCAGCGGAGCGCTATGATGCGGTGGACGAGACTGTTGGTGAAGCACCAACGGCCTCGGGGGCGGAGGTGCGACGATGTGCTCGGTGAAGTAGCCCCGGTGAGCTGGGAGACGGCGTCGATGAAGCGCACCAGATGCGATGGAACTCAGTGTCTGTGAGGCACGTCGGTTGCGGCGGCCGATGTTGTCGGTGGACCACCCGGTACGGTGGATGAGGGCGTAGACGAGGTAGCTCCGGTGCGGTGGTGAAGCGCGACCGTCGCCTTCGTTGTTGTCGTCCGGCACAGAGGTGGGGAACGGTGGGGAACGGTGGGGAAAGAGACGAGACGAGGGGCGATTCGAGGGATGGCGGCGAATTAGGGATTTGAGCAATCTGGGCGCAGAAGGGGACGGTGGAGAAGAGAGATTTTGCAGGGCTGGAATTGGGGCCGCCAGATATTTCAATCCGGAACGTGGAAGCGCGAACTTATATTGTCGTCGTCCTTTTTTGGGGGGGAGGGGGTGGGTGGCTGGGTGCTACACGTCCGTCCGACACACGCGACCACCCCGACAAGACTATGCTTCAGTGCCTTAAGGCACCTGCCTTTGTGTCCATGACATGTGGGCCCAACAGGTGGCTGGCCCACATGTTAGTCACCCAAGGGCAGTTGCCTTTAAGGCACCAAAGCAGCGTCCACCTCGACACGACCCTGGTCTACCTGGTGTGCCTACATTTGAGAATGCAAATGAATCTTCTTTCATTTGCAAACGAATCTGTATGTATTACCATGCCCGTGTTTTCCTTGCAATAATTTGTCATTGGAAATGAGATACTCCATCTGTTCACTTTTGTAAGTCGTTTTAGACAACTTAAAATGAACTGTTTTGCACATTGTCTGAAATGTCTTCAAGGTCTTATAAAAGTGAACAGAGGGAGTACTATAAATTAATTAATGAGGAGTTATTTGAAAAAAATCGAAATGGTACCCACGCTAACGTGGATTAGAGTGTGTCACATAATTATTTATTTGAATTAGAGTTGTGTCATGTAGTTAGTTATTTGAATTAGAGTGTGTGTCACGTAGCCATCTCCAATTCTAACTTGGATTTCGCATTTCACTGTATCCATGCTACTTTTTTAATACAAATTCATATGTATATGATGAACACCATGGTAGTGAGAAAACTTTTGGATGGATTCAAACATATGACCTACAACATAGCACAACAAATTGAGTCAATGTCAACTTTTCGAAACTTAGTATGGCACGAATTCGAAATAATTACCCGTATGCATGGTCCTCGGTTCAAATCTTACAATGTACACCGAATTGAAACATCGATATTAAGTCTCATACTATGTACATTCAAATGTTGTTTTTAGACCCCCCCCACGCGCACAAACGCTACATACTTCCTGTATCGGTCAATCTTCCTCTCCTAACCACCTTAGCAAGCTATCGGTTTCCAGCACACGTTCATTATTTCTCTCTATCTTTCGATCTCTAAGTCTCTCAACTACACAACCCGTCGGGGATATACCCCGCGGTGTAACCCGGCCGGAAGTATAACCCGGCCGGACTTGGCGACTCACTAATGACCCGCCCTGACTAGACGACACACTAAGTGACCCGCCCGATCCTGGAGACTCATGGGTGACCTGAAGAGCGGATCAGAGGAGCGAAAAGACCCAGGGGCCCTGGAGGGTCAAGGCCCAGAAGGCCGGCTTACGTTACGGTAGGCCGGCTTAAGAGGAAAGGTGTGAGGAATATCTCCCTTACAAGGAATCAAGACCCGGACTTGTATCCGACTTGTAGTAGAAGATAGGCTAGTCCTAATCCTATTTGGACTCCACATGTAACCTGCCCCTCTAACTTATATAAGGAGGGGCAGGGCTCCCCAAAGAGGGAACAAGAACAATCTCTAGGGCTAGACACAAAGGGGGAGCCGACTTACGACGACTCCTCTCATGAGCATAATGAGACATAGCCACAAACAGCATGTAGGGTTTTTACCGGATGATGTTTCCTGGGGCCCGAAGCTGTCTAAATCCTTGTCTTGCATGTTGCGTCTCTCGTCCCGATCAATCCCTCTCAAGCTACCACATAGATGCGTTGGCCTCGCGACTAAGTCTCGACATTAAGGACATCTGACGTGTTAATTCCATGACAGTTGGCGCCCACCATGGGGCTCGCGCACGGTGGTGTTGAGTTCTTGGAGGGATTTTCTTCAGAGATCGAGAAGTTCGCAAAATTTCTAAGGAAGAAGAATCAGTTGGAAGGATCTGCATCAACTCCCGAGAGGATTGAATCATTGTTGCTGCTACACTCACCGAAGTTACATTCAAGTACTAGTAGTTGCACGGTTTATGAGATCGGATGGATTTTGGAATAGTACTATGGGCTACTTCTAGTACGTGAGTTCTAATGAAACGAAGTTTTGACTAAGTCAACTCCGATGCATCACGCGAAGGCTCAAGAAGCATCAAGGAAAGATTCCAGAGGAACAATATGGTATAAGCCGGGCTTGATCCGGACTCGGACTCGTCAGCCGCGCGCCCGTCTCCCGAGTTGACCGGCGGTTCCGCCTCGGGTCTGACCTGAGTCATCGTCGTCCTTTATTGCCGGGCCGCCCTGGTATCAACTTCAGGCCATCGCTCGTTCGAGCACACCTATCAAGATTATAGGAAAAAGATTGACGTGTGTTGCATGTTGACCAAAGTAAACTAGCAAACACCAAATCGGGAACTAGTAGAACATGGAGCAAAAGATGGATTTAGTATCCTGCACCATCAAGTCCCGAGGCATCTCAACAATACGTTGCTGACTACATGGCAAAAAAACTCCAAAGGAAAACGCAACAGCTGATGTGGATTGGTCAAACCAAACCAAGACGAAGACAGAAACAGAGATGGACTCTGCTTTGACCTCGTTTCCAAGCCGCCCCGCACGAAGCCTTGCGACAACCGGAACCATGCCTCGACTGATGGGCTGCCTCCGCTGGTCTCCGTTTTCGCAAATTGCCACCGTGCTCCGAGTCACTCTGAGCCGACGTCACTAGCTTGCCTCCGCTGTTGCTGGCTCGCCTCCGCCGTCAGGACGCCAGCACGTCGCTCCACCGTCGGGCGTCGAGCTGCCTCTGCACGGCCCTTGAACCGCCGCTCCTTTATACTGCCCAGGAGCCGCCGTCCGCTGTGGCCGTCCCTGAGCTGGCGTGCCGCTCCCGAGTTGTCTTACTCGCTTCGGCCGGCCAGCCACCTGACCCACCCGGTTGAAGCAGATAAAATAAAAGAAACAGACGGCAATCTCTCTTTGCTCGAGCAGAACCTAAGAGATCAAAGGATACATGATTTTTCTTTTAGACAGAAGCCGCGGCCACCTGAGAGCTACCATTGTGGTGCACCCTGTTGACCCGCTTGTTGCTGTTTCCACGGCCTTCTGCTAGGACCCGCTGTCGTCATTGCAGTTACGCCCCAGATCATCGGTTTGCCTGAGACGCCATGGGCTATATTAAGTCGCCTGTCTGTCTGAGCTGCCACTGTCGCATTAAACGGATCATCTGTCGTCTGAACGAGTCAGGTGATATCTCTCTAAATATATTTTATTAGCACATGTTGTTTTTTGTCAAAGAACAATTACTTTGTCCTGTAATATTTTTACACAGGACAATTTTTATGCCATTCACGGGCATGTGTATCGCGGTCCGGGTTACATCAACGTGCCGGCCGACTCGCCCGTCCGCACCACTTTACAACACAACGGACGATTCGCCCGTCCGCCCTGGCCACCGGTTCATGCGTTCGCACCAGTTTACAACGAGGAGGACTAACTTGCTCGCACCAGCGTACAATGCCGCGACCGGCTTATCTATCTGCTCTCACGGCCGACTCGGCTGTGATTGATTTCAGCTTCGCCGTGGTGATCATCAACTCCGCGGTGAATAATTTTCTGGCTTAACAAATCAGGTGATATCTATCCAAGTTTGTTTTATTGGCACATGTTGTTTTTGTCAAAGAACAAGTTTATCTTTGTCTTGGTCTGCAATATTGTTTATGCAGGGCAACTATTTATGACAAAAAGTGTTATTATACTGCGGAGATAGAGGCACGCCAACATCCTTTGGCACAGGTGGTTATCATTATTCAACAGACTCCCGCACCAGCCTACAACGCAGTGGTCGTCTCTCGTGACCACGCCGGCTTACAACAAGAAGGACAACTTGCCCGTTCACATCGTATATATCAACACATCGGGTCGCATCTGTCTGCATGAGTTGTTTATTAAGTATGAGAAAGTCACTACTTGGGAAGCCCGGTTTCTCTTCCAACAAATTGGAGGCAAATTATCATATATTATCAACCGCCGTCTGCATTGTATGGCTCAATGGATAGGTGCACAAGTCGCCAGTACTACGTTTTGGTTAACTTCAAACAGCCAGTTGGAAGGAACCATTGGCCGAGTTGCTGACACCGCTCATACGAGATCATTTATAACCCGCCGCAGTCACCTCAACCTTCTGTGGATAATCACTAGCCTAACATATCAGGTGAAATCCATCCAATATATTTTATATTACATATTATTTTCTTCAAAAGAGCAATTACTTTGGTTTGCAAGTTGTCCCATGCAGGATTCAAACCGGTCTATATCATGGTTAATTATGGAGAATCTCAAGCCAACTCCTCAAGTCGTCTTGAGACTCGGGGGCTACAATGATATGACTCGGCAAAATTAGCCAGTTTCAATGGATTCAAGAACTCCGGGTCATTAGAGGGAAGGTAACCCGGTTCCAGAGGCTACCGCTATATTGGTGAAAAATTTAAAGGCCGTCAGAAAATTTTCGGCTTAAAAAGAAGGACTACGGTTTAAAATCCGGTTCAAGAGACATCTCTCTCCCACAAAGCACTGACACTCTTAATATCTGGTTTAAAATCCGGCTCAAGGTAAATTTATCTCTTACAAAGTTTTGAAGCTTTCAAATCCTGTTTAAACTTTCGGTTCAAAAAGAATTAATCTCTCACAAGTTCGAGTTCTCAGAAAGATTACATGGTGCCAAAAAGAACTTGCTGCCATGATGCGCGGTTTAAACATAGGTATCCTGCCTTACGGCTTATCTTATTATGGTCACTTGGGGGCTTCCTGTTCAAACATAGGTCGTATCCGAACCAAAGAGAACATAGCTGTCGATACCCGCTTGATCGGCATACTGCCAAACCCCACTTGGGGGCTTCTTGAACATATTTGAATCATAGCTTAACCCCTTTGGGTCTGACGTGGATCGTATACGAATCAGCGTCATTAAACAAATCTTATGGTCACTTGGGGGCTTCCTGTTCAAACATAGGTCGTATTCGAACCAAAGAGAACATAGCTGTCGATACCCACTTGATCGGCATCGCCAAAGCCACTGGGGGCTATATGATCGTATTCGAATCTTAGCTTAACCCCTTTGGAACGGTTTACTGATCGTATCTGAATCAGAAGCCTCAAAAAGTTTTATTCTATCTCTGGTAAAGTTTATTGCAGCCACAATTACTTAACTTGAGACCTTTTGGGGATTATATCTCAAATGTATATAAGTGTTTTATGATTAAGCCGGCTTGACTTTTGACTATAAGTCGCCAGCTTATGAAAACCATCATTTATATGGAAGCATTGGCTTCTAAGGATTGGATTATCACCCTTATTACACAGGTCATGTAAACCGGCAGTACGAATTCAATATCACAGTGGTCATTTGGGGGTTTTCCTGTTCAAACATAGGTCGTATTCGAACCAAAGAGAACATAGCTGTTGATACCCACTTTGATCGGCAACGCCAACGCCACTAGGGGCTATATGATCGTATTTGAATCTTAGCTTAACCCCTTTGGAACGGTTTACTGATCCTATTCGAATCCGAAGCCTCAAAATTTTTATCTGTTTTTATACAATCGCAAGTATTTGAGTTGTTACAAATATCATATGTGCCGGATCTTACAGAGTTGAGTTATCAACTTCACTGTCCGGGTCACATAAGCTGGCGGTATCATTCAAAGGATCATAGGGATCTTGTGATCTACTTGTGTGCAGGATAAGACTACATTTGGGTGGTTACCCGCCCTGGCTTTTGACGGGCATATGTTGTTTAAACTCTTTGCAGGATTTGCAGGAATATGACATATAAATGGTTAAGTTCAAGCTCATTACCAAACTTGATGCTTCAAAATAATTATCTGTTCTGGATTTTTCTCAAAGGCCATAAGCCGCGAGGTTATAAAAATTCCGGCTTACAATGAAGGCGAATTAAATCGTCGTTGGCCAAGAGCCACCGGGTATTTAAACTCCGGGTTTACTTATCAACCGATGAGGTATTCAAATTTTTAATAGCCAAAACTGGCTGAATTTTATCAAATGATATGATTTATTCTACAATGGAAGGAATAGTCCCGAGTCGCTGCAGGCTTACGACCCGACACTTGGGGGCTACATTATTCAAATTGAGATTATATCAAATATGCAAGTCTCATGTCGCTGCAAGCATGCACCATGACACTTGGGGGCTAATGCAAAGTCATTGTTTGCTCACCTTATTGAAGACCCGACTCATCACATCGTAATGAGCCGGCCCTTGGGGGCTACCAATTTCTCTTGTCAACAGTTCAAGGTACATAAGTTTTAAATCCATTATATTGAAGGATCCGTTGCTCAGTTGGTAAAGCACAAAGCTCTTAACCTTGTGGACGTGGGTTCAAGCCCTGTGGTGGAGATTACATCATATGATGTTATTATCAATGAAGTATATATACCTAGCTTAGTATTATCTTACTAAGCCGGCCCTTGGGGGCTGCACGTTTGCTGTTCAAGTTTACATGGTTATATCTATAAAGTACCTGCTCATTATTGCATAATGACCCGGCCCTTGGGGGCTACACGGGTTGAAGTTTTTATGAGCATAAAGCAATTACAAGTCCCAGGTTTCTGCAAGCATGACAACCCGGTACTTGGGGGCTACATATGTGGAATATTCAGTTTATGACTAATGATTGAGATGAATAACCCGGATTTCTTCAAGGTTGCAACACTTATATTGAAGCAAGTCTTAAGTTATCACTATGTTCTCCTCTTAAGACTTGGGGGCTACAGGTATTATGCATATAAAGAAGGAAAATCTTCAAACCTCTCAGCTTTGAGTAAATCAGGAAGATCAATTATATGACCCGGTGTCAACAGTAATTATGACTCGACCTCATCTGTCTTTATAACCCGGAGATTTTGGAAATTATAACTCGGCAAGATCTACATCTTTAAGCCGGTTGAAAATCAGATGAGTATTTCAAGAACTATATTTTTTAAGCTGGTGCTATGGAAGCCGACTCAAATGGATTATTTGTTTACAATATTTCTTCTACAAGCAAATTGATTGTGAAGCTGGTCGACCCGGATTTTCTAGAAGAAGGAAATGACAAGGACTTAAGGATGTTCAGGTGCCGGTTTACCAGAATTCTTAACCCGGAGCACAACCTGTCAAATTTGTTCTTGTGTTTATTTTGCAGCATAAGTTTACCATGGATAAATCCAAGCTAAACTTGGGGGCTAATGTCGGGGATATACCCCGCGGTGTAACCCGGCCGGAAGTATAACCCGGCCGGACTTGGCGACTCACTAATGACCCGCCCTGACTGGACGACACACTAAGTGACCCGCCCGATCCTGGCGACTTATGGGTGACCTGGCGAGCGGATCAGAGGAGCGACAAGACCCGGGGGCCCAGGAGGCTCAAGGCCCAGAAGGCCGGCTTACGTTACGGTAGGCCGGCTTAAGAGGAAAGGTGTGAGGAATATCTCCCTTACAAGGAATCAAGACCCGGACTTGTATCCGGCTTGTAGTAGAAGATAGGCTAGTCCTAATCCTATTTGGACTCCACATGTAACCCGCCCCTCTAACTTATATAAGGAGGGGCAGGGCTCCCCAAAGAGGGAACGAGAACAATCTCTAGGGCTAGACACAAAGGGGGAGCCGGCTTACGGAGACTCCTCTCATGAGCATAATGAGACATAGCCACAAACAACATGTAGGGTTATTACCCGATGATGTTTCCCGGGGCCCGAAGCTGTCGAAATCCTTGTCTTGCGTGTTGCGTCTCTCGTCCTGATCAACCCCTCTCAAGCTACCACATAGATGCATTGGCCTCGCGACTAAGTCCCGACATTAAGGACATCTGACGTGTTAATTCCATGACACAACCCCTTTTTCCACTCCTGTTACCAAATGTATTTACCTCACACACCCGCCATTGCACCCCATGCCGAGCTCTCTCTCTCTCCCCCCTCTCCCTCTCACCCTCTCGCGCTAAATACATGCATTGCCTATATAGCCCCCCAACCTCTCGTGCGCACGCACGCACGTTGTATATCTAGGACACTCCCTCGAGACTGTCTCACTCTTTCTTCCGCATGGCGGGCCATACTCGCTCAATCTCGCTCTCTTTATCCGAGTCTCGTTTAACCTTGTTTTCTTTTACACACAAATGATATATCTCCTTGTTCGGGCCTCAATCGACACACTCTATACTCTCTCACGCAGATTGTCTATCTAGGTCAGTCCATCCAAGGCGCCGCCACTCTTTCGACCTCATGGTGGGCCACGCTCACTTAGTCTCTCTCTCTCTCTCTCTCTCTCTCTCTATCTCTCTCTCTCCGTATGTCTCGATTGACCTCGCTCTTTCTCGAACAAAAACGATATATCACCATGTTTGAGCCCAATTCGACCTATTCACATTGTATACTCTCTCACGCACATCATCTATCTAGGTCACTCTCTCCAACCCGTCTCACTCTTTCGATCACACGGCGACCCTATGTGATCGGTTGACCTTGCTTCCTCCCACGCATAAAATATATCTACACGTCTGTGACGGGATCATCTCTCAAGCTCTATCTTACAGCCCTCACCCTTACCAAAAGCTCAATCAGACAATATCTCTCCGGAGCATATATATTTGTTCAATGAATGTCGGAGCACACTCACTTTGTCTCTCTATCTATATGTCTCTCGATTGACCTCGCTTTCTCACACCGTATCTTCCACGCGTTGAAGCTACTACCTCTCCATCCCTCGCAAAGCTGGAGCTATTTACATTGCGAGGGGCACTCCAACCTTAGATTAATTTGTGTAGGCATTTATTCCGGTCGGTTTAGATTATATTTTCGTAGCATTCGGCCCACAACTACTCCAAACACCGTTGCAACCCATGCAACTCCCCTAGTTGATTTCCCTCTGGCTCGGTCATCGCTCTCTCGCACGTCCTTTATCGCCTTCAACGTCGCACCATGGTATTATTGAAAAAACTATGTTGTTCTCTTTAATTATTATAAATAAGCTACAAAACAACACACCGATAGTCCACTTGGAATGGAAAAAATTTTGACCCGCAAATTAAAGTGCTACAAACTACACACCGAGGGGCCCACATGTCATGAAACAAATTTGGATCCATATACAAATTAAAAAATAAAGGACGAGGATCGAACATGTGACCGGGCCTTCACGCCGCACATCAATAGGCAACATACGTAGAATAGCAATGTTTGTTGTACCCCCTAATTAATGGATAACATGTAATATTATTTTTAGTACTATTCGCCTTCACTTACTGGTGGGTTCCATGTGTGCTCTCTCTCTCTCTCCTCCCCTTCTGCGTTTAGACGCACGGGCAAACAGGAAGAACTCGCGGGCGATGTTGCCGTTGACCATATCTGGACGCGTTCACAAGTCACGACACCAGTTTCACGTACTAGCAGCACTAGTCAGTGTGTACATGCAATGCACGTTAATTTGGAAGTATATTAAGTGCATGCGGATATTAACTACTAGGATATTATTTGTGTGTTGTCATGTGATTAGCACTATTTTTGGCATGAAATTAACTGCACGCTAAACGTGTTGAGCGCTTGACATTGAAGCAGTCTAGGTCGTTGGATAACAAGGAATACATGTGGCTTGATGACGTTTTATATTTAATTTGATACCGCTCTAGCAGAACATTCAATGCATCAAACCATACATTTCGTTCAGTCTGACTCCGACTTTAAATTGTACAACGATTGGTATAAAATAAACGGAAATGATAAACGTTCGGATTTTAAGCATGGCAATCCGAACGTTTTTCATGGCAAATTTAGATTACGCGGCGGCGGCTGTGGCGTCTCGCGGTGGGAAGCGGCTCCTCTGCCGTGCTCTGTGTGTCGTCGGGCCACTAACCGACGGCGACGGCAGCGTCTTGTGCCGTTGTTGGCATACTCCTCGACGTTTCCCTAGCTTCAAGGAAGGCCAAAATGTTTTGGACTTTGGAGCGAGTCAACTTGCGGGAGGAGGCGACTGGCGTTGGTGCAAGGAAGCGGTCGACGACGGCCATCCATGCCGCTGAGGGGGACACTGGCATCCGCGCGGGGACAGGTGTTGTCAACGGTGCGGTAGAGACATTCGTGTGCACGGGCACCGGCACGGGCGCGCACATCAGTGCACGCGCAGGCGCATGCGCTGGCAGGTGGACGGGCGCGTGAAAGTCGGCAGGGACCTCATGGAACCCTATGGCATCAAGCTCGGCGACATTGTGCGGCTCCCAGCCCATCAATGCCACGGGGATGGGCGCTGGCGCAGTCGGGGCGATGGGAGACGGAACGGGAGCGGGGATAGGCGCGCGTCTTCCCGCAAGGCCAGTTCAAGCTCGTCCCAAAGCGCCTTATGTTCTTGAGACTCCGACTGGGTGTCTTCCTCATGAAACTGGAACACTAAGGGCAGACCATCGTGATGCGGCATGGCGTACGTTTAGGTCAGGCTAGTTGGAGGTAGACGACAGGAGAATCGGAGAGGAAGAGAGAGAATTGTAGCGATACCGGGTAGTGCGGGGTTGATTTTAAACTGCGGCGCCGACGACATTAAAAGTGGGAGCAGTTGGGACGACGGTGGGCGGCGGAGCCTGGTCAAAGGGCTCGTCTCCCGGTGAGTCTACACAGCGGTCTGCTCGCATGCCTCCCTGACAGTCGGCGCAGCGGTCTGCTCGCACGCCTCCCGTCGACTCACACGCTTGCTGGGACGGCACCTGCCGATGAGAAGCGGGGACTCTTAAACGCCCACGGTTTCAATAGTGAAAGCGTTCGCCTTAACGTGACAGGTCTTTGTTCCAAAATACCTTGGCTCTTTCATTTGTGCAACTTGTCATAAGCAGCTTGTCTCGAATTGAAGAAAAAACTTATGAAGTAATATTTGTGCCATATCATGTGACCATGCTCAGTTTCAAGAATTTATGCTCACTTTTGGATTTTCTGAAATTTAAGATCGGATTCGAAACAATATCATAACCTGCATCATGCAATAAATTTTCAAGCCGTACATCTGTCCTGTTGTATTTCTTAAGAAAGGATTTGGTCAAACATTTTGCTTAGTTAAACCTCCTTTCCAGTTTATAGGGGCTCAATTCAAAAATCTCACCAACCAAGGTAGATGGTGAGTGGTGGAAAAATTGTTGTAGTTTGCAAAACCACTCAATTAATGCGCTTGTTTTCCTCAAAAATTGTGTTTACGAATGCATTAATTGCAATGCATGCATGCATAAAGTACATGCATTGGTCAATTTTCTCTAAATACTTGCATGTAATGATTTATTGCACCTTGAAATCTGAACATGTGATGGGGACCAACCAAACTGAAACTTATAAAATGGGAAAACTAAAATTTTGAGATAAGCCCTATAAACCAGAAAGGAGGGAGTAAAAGGATATTCCCTCCGTGCCAGTGCATTGCCTGATGTATTAACTCGAGTACTAGGCACGAACAAACGGGCTCAATTGTGTGCTCATCCTGGTGTAGTAGTAGTAGTAGTAGACAATGCAGTTGATGGGTGACCTTGACGAGCGGCGACCGAGGGAATTGAACCGTGCTCGGCACGGTAGGCAACGTTGTCTAGTTCCTAAAGCATCCCTCCGTTGTTCATCGGTAGTCATTATGGACCGGGGCATGAGGGGAATTTCCTAGGGCTGGAATTCTGGCCGCCAGATATTTCGACTTGAAACGCTGAGGCTCGACTGGTTGGGGTTGCCTAATGCGCATACCATGCACGCCACCGAAGGACACGAGCCCATTTTTTTAGGATCAACACGAGCCAAGGTCTAGCTGGTACGTCGTTGGGTCCTACCATTCGAGAATATGAAAGGAACCTTTTAAATTGCCGAACGAATCTATATGTATTATAATACCCGTATTTTCCTTGCAAATACTAATCTCAATGTGGTAATTGATTTATGACGAGTTGTTGAATTAGAGTGAGTTTGTGATATAGTGATCTCAAC